>NW_016164146.1:27283-33076 GCF_001687245.7 Rhagoletis zephyria | reverse complement strand
CCCTGCTACCTTCACGGTAGTGGTGCTCCCGCGTTGCCAGCCTACGTGCCGCTGGTACTCTGCTCTAAGGGTTATGGAAATATGTCGCAGACGGCTTAATGCACCCGGCCTACACTAGCCCAAGTGTGCTTCCGATTTTAATAAAATAACTTTGATCTTAGAACCTTCGAGTTTAATATCGCGCGCCAGAGTGCCGCCGTAATAGGGCGGATTCACATCAGGTAATTTTGTAGGGTTGCAATTATGTGATTATTTAATCGCATTACACATCACAAATAGGCAAATTCCCTGTCAGATTTAATAGAACTAACACAAGGGCATCAATGGAAATAAGGGGGTCAGTTGGTGACCGCAATTGAATCGAACAAGCTTCTTTCACTTGCGCTGAAACAGAATAATTGATGCCCGAGACCTGTGCTAACATCTTCTTTGTCGGCAAGTTGAATCTGCGTCTGAGCCTCTCCGTGATGAAGGAACACTCAGAGCCAGAATCAATTAATGCAGAGAAGTCTGTACCATTGAAATGAATATTTACTCGCGCAGTCCCGAGTAAAACACCTTTGCTAGTATTAGAATGATGTGATTGAACGTTATTGACTGCCTTAGATTTTCCCTTTGAAGCTTGATTACGCAATTGTGCTTGCCTGGATGTCGATGGCAAGTTGTCTACAGAAACTACGGTATTTTCTTTTACAGATGATTTACCTGGAGTTGTCTGTTTATGGAGAAGGGCGTGATGTCGAGAGTGGCAATTGGCACAATTGTATGAACAAGTGCACTTCGACACCGAATGCCCGAAATGCAATTAAAACAACTATTATTTTGTTTAACAAAGGAGATCCTATCAGCTATGGACATTTTCAAGAATTTTGGACACATATGTATTCTGTGGTCGTTGCTTTGACACATTTTGCATGTATTTTTGGTTACACTCGTTTGAAAGGTGCCAAGTTTTTTATGTGGCGGTTCAGAGGAATTCTTATGATTTTGCACTTTTGTAGCTTTTATAACCTTGATTCCTCTCAAACCAGACACCGATTCCAAAGTTTGGAACCTACTTGATAGAAATTGGTCCATATCGGCTCACTTAGAAATGTCCGATTTATTTTGTACTGACTCTTCCCATAGAGAAAGGGTCTCCTCAGGTAATTTTGTAGAGCACAGGTATGTGGTAATTGGATCTCAGCTTGAAATATTAATCTTATGGCTTTCTAATGAGGATATGCAATTATTTATATCTCTTTGCAACCTTTTAATCGCACTCCCACACTCAGCTTCCAATGCCTGTAGGTTAAAGAGGATCTTTAACTTTGTATTCACTTGGACCCTTTTATTCTCATACCTATCACACAAATTCTTCCAGGTTACATTAAAGCCTTCATTTGCCAGGTCACACTTTTGCACAATTTCTCTTGCTTCACCCTGTGTCTTTTGACTAAGATAATACAGCTTTCGAATAGGTGTAAGCCGTTTGTTCATCATATAAATGGCCGTGAACATGTCACGAAAAGTTGGTCATGATAAGTAATCGCCTTCGAAAACATCGATATCACAAGGCGGAAGATGCAAATAATGCAACGCGCCTGACATGTCTTCATTTTCCTTTTCAGACTTTGCAAATTTCTCAGATAAATCATTTATCTTTGACATACATCGCACAAAGGCTGCGTAACACGTTTTACCTTTCTTTCTAATCGCACTCAAATCTTTAACAGTAATTGATTCAGTCGCAAGTAATTCATCAAAAGCGCTTTGGCTTTTTCCCACATGACCTTTAACTCTTCTTGCTGAATTTTCAGCGAATCTTTGGTGTGGTCAGTTATGGGTGTGCTAAGAAATTTTAAGTCGAATTCAATAACCGAATCAGCCAAACGAATGCACGTATCCATTTTTAATAGTTTTCAATCGAAATTTTACGAAACCTTACACGCAAGTGAATGTAACAGTTGAACAATTATTGCCCAAAGCCGCCCAATCTGTAAAAATCACAAAATTTGCCTCCTAAGCTCCACAACTTAGTAAATGAAAAAATCCAAAACTATGGTACTCAATATCTATATACATATGTACATATATGTATGCATAAACGTTTTATTTAGTAATTATGTGCGTGTGTATGTACATGTCTCTTGTGGTTGCTTTAAGTATTGGTCCGTGAATTAAATTTTACATGTGTATAATTTTTTTATAACACGTATGTTTTAGGGATACAAATATCGTTTTTAGTAAGATCATTAGTAAATTTATTCTTGATGATTGATTTTGTGAAAAAAGACGAAACTACTAAAGTGGCACTTTTTGAGGTTAACCCTCTGCTACCATACGATTGATATGTGTATGTATGTATGTAAGTTAATGTTAATACACTTGTGCCACTTATACGGAACTCAGAAAAGTGAAATGAAAAAACCAAAACTTGTGAAAATTTCCGTGAATTAATTTAAAAACACAAATTGAAAAACGTGATGTTTATTCGGTTGTGAATATTATTTTGTCTCGCAGAAAACTTAATGTGCAAAAATGAATTTTCGCGCGCTTTTACTTATTGAGGTTACTGTGCCTGCTTGCGGACAGACAGAACTTTTAGTGGACTCAAATTTTTTGCGTATTCACTATTTTTTTGTTTTTTTTTTTCACAAGATCACTCCCGGAAAATAATTCTTTTATAATTGTTTCTATGTTTTAAATTTACTTATCCACACCAAAAAAATCAAGTGCTGTGATATTTTAACCACGCACCATTTTACTATGAAACCTGCTGTATGATATAAATTGGTGCTCGTTTTTGTATTTAAATGTGTAGCGACCGTGTTTAAACTGCTCTTGTTGAATAGCTGCTAGCAGAATGGCGTTCTCTCGATCGTACTTGGAAAATTGACTCCGGTATTAAAATGGTGATCCTCAACAAGTAGTGGATTAGCGCTGTCGTTCAGGTTTCCCTTTGTTAAATTAATCAGATTAGCTCACGGCGACGGAGGACCATGCTCAGCGGGCAAGCATGGGCAAGAGCGCAGTTTTCGGGTGTGCCGCAAATTGGTAATAACCGAGATTTACATTGCGCCGATGTATTTTAGTAAGAAAAAGGAACACAAGAAAGTTGGTATTAGAAGATATAATTCAAATGTGGTTTATTTCTTAATAGATGTTAATATGCACAATTATATTACAGGTTACCTTGTATATATGTGTACATGGATGAGGCGATGAAATTTGGTGGCTTCAAGACGTCTTCTCAAAACGATGTTCGGAAAACAAGTAAGTTCCGTTATTTTCCTTTTAATCGCGTTAACCAATCGAACGGCTTTCTAAGCGAGGGAAATTTTAACATAGCTAGTGTTGTACAATAGAAAGTAGTTAACGGTTGTTTTGTATGCAAATTTTAAACATTAGGGTGGCTCTTAAATTTCGTATTTAAGACGCTGGCCTAAACAAAGTGGTTTTACTGTAGACTAATTGACTTATTAATCCTTATTAAAATAAATTGTTATATTCAATTTATTTTCCCAACATTTTCGCTATGTTATGGGTAATATACAATGACTTAGCTTTCGTTGTTCGTAAAGCTGTTTACACACTTTAAAGGCAGCAGAAATTTTAATTTTTTTTCTGTCTGTTAAAAAATGGTATATACATATATATATTTTAGTGAAGGATAACATAAGGAGCAACATTTACTGCATCCCTCCCCGTACAAAAAAATCGGTACTATTTTTACAACGCTTTTATCAACTTGCAATGTTGTGTTCCAGAAACTTTCAATGTTGTGTGTCCGACACCATAAAGCAAAGCTTTGAAAAGCTCCTATAAAAAAGCATAGTGAATAGGGCGAGGTAGATGACATCTAGATGTCGCCCTATGTACTACGTTTGCTACACCGGAAATAGACGACACGCCATTTCTTTAAATAAAATTAATTGGTGCTCGTTTGTATGTACATACCCAGCCAGCAAAATCATCGTAAACGAGCTCGTAATTGGATATTTTCTCGAAGAAAAACCGGATCAAAAATCGTTTATGATAGCCGTTTACGACTCTTTTTCGAGCACTTTTTCGCTTTAAATTGTGCATCGCCTACGAACAGTCGTAAACGGATCGAAAAAGCATTCGTATGCGAATATTTTTACGTCCGTTTTTTAATTGTAAACGAGTCTCGTAAACGATTAATTTACGTTAAAAAAGCGTCTTTTTACACTGCTTTATCTACTGTTTTTGAATGCTAGAAATAAAGGCAATTAATTAATTCAAATTATTGTAGTTCTTTTATTGAATGGAATTATAATTAATAAATATTTATAGTGCCGGATCAAAGTATTGGCACAGAGAACTTTTCGCAATGTATGCAAAGTTTTTTACTTGAATTTCTTTTCGGAAATTTTTTTTTTTTTAAATATAGCTAGTATGAAGACCTACTTTCAAATCAGATTTTTGAGAAAAATTCTAAGTATGCAGTTTTATATCCCATTATATTTTAGTATAACATAGTGCAAGCTTGAAGTTGCCAGAAAACCACGTTGATTTTTGGCAATTTTTTTACGCAGTTTCTTCCATGCAAATTATGTGCAACATTTTTTTTTGTATGGAAGAAACTGCGTATAAAAAATTGCCAAAAAACAAAGAGGTTTTCTATCTATTCAAGCGCGCACTTTATTATACTAAAATTAAATGGGCTATAAAACTGCCTACTTTGAATTTTTCTAAAAAATCTGATTTGAAAGTAGAACTTCATACTAAATATATTTTTATAAAAAACAATTAGAGAAGAAATCAGAATAAAAAACTTTGCATTCATGGCGAAAAATTCTCTGTGCCAATATTTTTTCCCGGCACGGTATATGTGAAGATATTTTCAGATAAATAAGTATTAAAAAACTATCTATTAACAAATTAACAATTAAATAAGAGGGGTTTAATATATATTATAAAGTAGCTGAATTTATTTTTTATCTTTTTTGCCGATAGGCTGCAAATTTTTTTTGCCGGTCGTGTGCATATTGGAAGTGCTTCTTTGCAACGGAAATAAAAACTTCTTCGTCGGAGTTAAATTTTTGACGAAAAGCACCTAAGAAAATAAAGTGAAAGATTAAACTCCATTGGAAATCGGAAAATTTAATTAAGTAAAAAGTGGTAAAAAATATTAATATCCGTACTTCTTATTGCCGCAGTCGTTGCCAAACCAATAGCGCTATAGGGGAATTAAACGTTTAAATCCTTTAGTGTTGCTCCGCGCAGCCTGTGAAAGAATTGCCAAACTCGTTAAATTAATTTGTATTTTTGAATTACATATATAGTAGCTACTTACAAGAAGTTTAATTATAAAAGAAAGTGGTAGATCGTCCTTTGCGTTTGCACCAGTCCGCCAATAAATCACATACTTAATAATTTTCTTAAATTGAATATTTAACAAACTACTTACTTATAAAATATTGTGATTGAAGAAAAATTGTCAACAAAACTAAAATTTTTTCTTGTGCTGACAAATTACTACAAGCCTCTTTCTTTTATATTTTTTTGTTTTATCGTTTACGAGATTTTCTCTAACTTTTTGGCGATACGAGAATCCCTCGTAAAACATAATGTTCGTAAAATGTACGTTTTCTTGCTGGCTGGGTACATATGTAAATGCATGTGTGTGCACCTTTCTATTAATATCGTTGAATTATTTTAATATCTATTGCAAACTTTTATTCAGACAGGACTAAAAAGTAGAAAATAAATAATATAAAAAAAACTTTTTAATATACAACGCTTTTATAAATGGACTAAAAAGTAGAAAATAATACTTCTCAGTCCCAT
>NW_016164146.1:16584-25089 GCF_001687245.7 Rhagoletis zephyria | reverse complement strand
GAGCTTGAGGCCGTTTTTTTGTGAAAACTTATTGTGGAAAAGCAACAATAATTTGAAAAAATGGTAGAAGTGATAGCTAAAGTGATATCCTCTAGTGAGCAATTAACAATTTTTTAATTGGTTTGTAAAGTTTATTAAAAATCAACGATTATAAATGCCTACTATATAGGCCAGGGGTGTGAATATGACACCCACCCATAACCCAGGCCTGTGCTGTATTTTTTTTATTTATTTATAATGCCGAATTTCCACTAGGCATTGAAATGGCAAAAAATGCATGCCATTTAAAAAATGGCATGTGGAAAGGAACTTAATGACTATTTTTTACACATACAAACACGATAATTTTTCAATGCAAAATGTTGTCATTTGCCATTTAATGCCAAGTGGAAATCCAGTTTAAGTAGGCTAATTGTTATCAAAAAGTAATTGCAATTACATTATTTGCCGTGTGCAATACCCAACTAAATGTTTAATTGCAATTAAAATTTTAATTGCGCATTGCAAATAAATAAATAAATAATTGCAATTACCTTTTTAATAAATTAAAAAAAAGATTGAAGAAAAAAAAGCTTATCTCCGCCTATTTGTGACAACACCAAGACACACACCACAAATTGGAGGAGAAGCTTGGCCAAACACTTGGCAAAGGTGTAAGCGCCAAAATATTATTATTATACTATTAATAACTGCAATGACTAGGAAAATACTTGCATTCAACATGGCATATAAGTGATATTTATCTGGTGATTTTTTTTATTTGATGTTTAATAATATTAATTGATGAGGTCCCCTAATTATATGAATTATAGTGTGATCTTAGGTGTATTAAGCATACGCTCAGTGGCTAAGGAACAAAAAAAAATTAGGCAAATATTAATTTTTTATAAAGCGAGACTTAGTTACTAACTAATTAATAAATGTGTTTAAAACTGATTTATCGAATTTTTATAAACTGCGTTTCAATAAGCTAATATTTTCGAACCCACCTATAAAATTTCAGCGAAATACGACAAGATTTGATGAAATTATACCTATTTGTTAACAAGGATGCATCTAAAATCTGTAGTTTCCGGAAAACAAATAACAGCGTTGAGCGACCTTTAAATCTTGTTCAAATAAGCTGAAATTGTAGAAGGAACTTGTCATCCCTCTTATCTTCAAAAATCCGAAAGTTCTCAGTCGAAATTCAAAAAAGTCTCAATTTTGAATCACCCTAATGTGCATCCGTGATAGCGTGTCAGGCACGATGTTTTGGGCCCCCTTCCTGTGCTGAATATCAAAATAATAACCTTGTAGCTTCAAACTCCATTTTGCCAGCCTGCCCTAAAAATGTCTCTGATTCATCAGCCATTTTAGACTGGCGTGATCAGTGATAATCGTAAACGGCATACCTTCTATATAAGGTCTGAACCTCTTCACGCTAATCACGGTTGTGTAGCACTCAAGTTCGGTTATACTGTAGTTTCGTTGTGCTTTATTGAGTTTGGCTGAAATATAGGCTATTGGTCGCTCGTTGTTCTGGTCGTCAAGTTGAAATAAAACCCCTCCCACTCCGTCTGTCGAGGCGTCGCACTGTACATAAAACCGTCGACGAGTGCGTCAGTACGGGTGCCGATATGAGGCTTTGCTTCAATCGGTCAAACGACTTCTTGGCTTCGTCCGTCATGGTAAATTTTTTAATCTTTTCTTTAATGAGACAGTCGTGCAGCGGAGCTGTATTGGTCGCGCAATCTTGGATAAATTTACGGTACCAGCCTGACATACCTAGGAAACGTCGAAGCTGCTTTGGAGTTTTGGGCTCCGGGAAATCCCTCACAGCTGCAACCTTGTTTGCATGCGTGCGTATGCAACCATCCCCTACTATTTAACCAAGGTAACGAACCTCTTTATAACAAAATTTACTTTTCTCAACATTAATGGTTAATTTTGCTTCTCGTAAACATCGAGCGACCTTTTCCAACAAACACAGATGGGACGTAAAATCTACGAAACACACCAACAAGTCATCTAAATACACAAAAACACTTTCACTCAACGAAGCCGGTATTACTTTGTCCATCAGTCTGCACATTGTTAGTCCTGCATTACACAGTCCGAACGGCATGACAGTAAATTGGTAAAGAGGTCTGCCTGGAACTGTGAACGCCGTCTTCTCTCTAGACTTCTTTTCAAAAGTAATTTGCCAGAAAGAATCTTTTAGATCTATTGCTGATATGTAGCGGGTGTTTTGAAGTCGACTAAGGATCCCATCTACGTGTGGCAGTGGGTATGCGTCTTTCACTGTCCTCTCGTTTACCTTTCTGGCGTCGAGGCAAAGGCGGTTTTTAGCACCTTTTATGACTAGAGAAACCGGTGGGTTTCAGCTGCTAATGCTTTCCTCTATAACCCCCATACTGATCATTCTATTTATCTAGTTCTTGGTATATTAATTTTTGGATAGCAGGCGAAATTGGGTAGTGGCGCTGCTTTATGGTAAGGTTTTCATTCTCTACCTCAATAATGTGGTCTTCCATATCGGTTTTGCCTAATCTTAAGACTGCAAAGGACGGGAACTGCCCTCTGACCCTTTCTAGTGCTGCATTTTCTTCAGGCGACAACATATGTTGGATGGCATCAAAGGACAGGTCTCCTTCGCCAGGTGCAAGCTCTGCAACGGCAGTATGGACTGGACGAGAGGGTGTTTTCCTACTAACGACAGACATGTCGAAGGCCTTCCAAAAATCTATTCCTAAACAAACCTGTCGTTGTAAGCCTGGTACTATAAGGAACTCTAAATTTCTCGCAATACCATCACATATCACTGGGAGTGTGATTACACCGTTTACTGATGTTTCTTCACCATTCGCTGTTCATATGCTTTGATTACTTATCGGGATGATACGGTCTGCTTTCCCTTCTAACAATTTGTCTACGTCTTTGCCTAAACAACTGGCCCCTGCACCGTATTCTAGAAGAGCTAACACATCCACACCACCAATATTTGTCTGGGCGAAAAATCGATTGTCTCCCTTTACTGTTACTATAGTTAATATAATTTTATTCAAAATCCTTTTATATGCCCTTTTCGTCTCTCTCAACATTTCTATCTTTTTAAAATTCCTACTTTTTCTTTTATTCTCAATGGACTCACAAAAGATTTTCCTGCGTGCTGCCTCGTAATCTATCTTGCGTTTATGCAAGCTTTCATTTCTTCAAACTTTATCAAGGTTTCTTTCTTTTCAGTTCCAAGATCATTGTTTATTCTTAGCAATTTGATTTGCTCGTTGGTTTCCGGGTTTTCCTTCCCCTGGCTGGAGTTCCCCGAAATCTCCGCCAGCATTCCGTTTCCTTTCCCAGGTTTATATACGCAAAATGATGTATCTCCGCCACATGCAAAGCACACCATGCTATGAAAAGACGACTTACAATGAGTTGGCTTCCCAGCCTCACTTGAGTTTTTCTCATAAAAGTCCACAGGCATATCACACGAAAAACACAACATCAAATGAAATGGGAACGGACAAAACGAATTTATGGTGCATTGAGGGCTTTTCGCGGATTGAGTTGCTGGTGAATTGTACGATGGAGCACTTGGCCTGGCATTGTTACTGGAGTTCTGACCGTATGGCCTAGTCTTTAGTTGGCTATTAAGGGCTTCAATTGGCTTCTGCTATTGAATATGTGGACGTTCATCATTTTAAAGTAGTTCGCTTACGTTCTTGGACCTGCTGCGATTCTCTTTAATTGCTCTCTCGGCTCGTCTACATTCGGCTTTCAAATCAGCTAGGGTATTCATTTGAGAGGCAAATGTCAAATTCGCCAGGTAAGGCTTTAAGTTCCCCTTCAGGATCCCCACTAACTCTTTTTCTGGAATTTTCTTCCGCAGCCCAAACGTGAGATTGTGGACCTCCCCATAAAATTCATCGAAGCTATCCCCCGGCATCTGCTTCCTCCTGATCTCCCGGATTATCTCGTAATCGGAATCCGCACTTTTGAAATGGGCCAGGAGCTCCGCCTTTAACTAGAAATATCCGAACTTCGGGCCATCGGCGTGGACCTCTAGGATCTGCCAATACCATTTTAATGCGGAGCCCTTTACGATACAATGGAAGTCCGTGAAGAGCTGATAATGAGAGAAGTCATGCTGCGCTCGCATCTTTTCGATCCTGAAGAGGAAACTTTCCACAGTGATTTCCTTACTCGTACCGTCGAACTTGATGTGCCATTTGTCTAGGTCCAGTTTGTTCCACTTCGGTGGCTCTTGTGACTTCTGGCTGCTTGCATAAGTACCTGGTTGGGCGTCGATGCTACGGCCGAGCGATGACCCAACGCATGCGCAGATGTTTCCATGTCGGCGACTCTATTGCTGAGGTCCGACATATTGGTCCTCATGTGCCGGACTTCAGTCATGCACTGCGCCATCATGTCGTTCTGTTGCATCATCATCGCCATTAAGCGGCTCAGTTGCTCGACATTGATCGCAGATCCACCCGGTTCATTCCATGGAGCCTTCGGGCGCTCAGAATTAGAATCGTAGGACTGCTCAACATGCGCGTTGTCATCGCCGCCCACTGCAGCTTGCTGCTCCAACTCCGACATCTGGAAAAGTTCCTCAAGTTTTCTCGAAAAACTCTGGCAAATGCTAGTCTCTTCCTGTAACGGCAGCCTCTCACGTTGCATCAACATCGGTGGCAAATCTATCACGCCAACATTTCGTTTGTTCCGCAACCGATTAGCTAAACATGTTGCGCAACATGTGTGAAAAGGCGAACTCACTGTTGTGGTTGTGTGTGTGAATGTGCATGTAATGAATGTGTCGTAGAGAAAGGTAAGGTTGTGTTTGAAAGAATGACTGAAAGTTGGAGGGAATTTCTGTATGCAAATACATCGGGGTACGATCTCAAATTTGCTGTAACAAAAAATCAAATTGAAAGTCGACAGTAAAGCATCCGGGTGTGTCTAAGAAGAGTTCTATCTAAGGTTGTTAATTTTAAACGTTTTTTTATTCAAGCTTAAACGGAATCTACAAACCTACATAGGAATAACAATCAAATAAAGTACTAATAATAATTATAACGTTTTGATTACTAAACTAGATAAATATAATAAAAGCCAAATAAAACTAATTAAAAGTCGGTTCTTGCGTATGCATATGTATGTATATTCGTGTGTATGCCTGAGCACATACATATGTACATACAAACGTAAACCTACTTGACCACAATAATATGCACGCGCGAATATAACTTCAAACGTACAACAACCAAAAGTTAGCACCGACAACAGAAACAAAAACCAGATCGTATAAGGGGAACCAATTTTGCAGGTTGTCATTAGGCAGGAAGACTCAAGGGGCCCAGAACGTATAATTGCCGACTTAGGTCATTTTGCGACCAATAGGTGCAAAAACACGAGAAAAGGATCGACACTCACCACCTATTTGTCCACTTTAAAGCCGCTTTTGACAGCACTAAAAGGAGTTGCCTATACGCCGCTATGGCTGAATTTAGCATCCCCTCAAAATTCATACGGCTGTGTAAAACGACGTTGCGCAATACCACCAGCTCCTTCAGAATTGGGAAAGACCTCTCCGAGCCGTTCGCCACAAAACGGGGTTTCAGACAGGGCGACTCCCTTTCATGTGACTTCTTTAATCTGATGTTGGAGAAGATAATAAGAGCTGCAGAACTGAACCGCTCAGGAACAATTTACTACAAGAGCGTGCAATTGCTGGCTTATGCCGATGACATCGACATCATCGGTAACAAAAACCGCGAAGTCTGTTCTGCCTTTTCCAAGTTGGATAGGGAAGCAAAGCGCATGGGTCTGGTGGTAAACGAGGACAAGACGAAGTATCTCCTGTCATCAAACAAACAGTCAGCACATTCGCGCCTTGGCACCCACGTCACTGTTGACAGTTACAATTTCGAGAAAGTAGAGAATTTCGTTTACTTGGGAACCAGCATTAACACCGATAATAATGTCAGCATTGAAATCCAACGTAGAATCACTCTTGCCAACAAGTGCTACTTTGGACTGAGTAGGCAATTCAGGAGTAAAGTCCTCTCTCGACGTACGAAAACCACGCTCTATAAGTCACTCATCATGCCCGTGCTGGTATATGGCGCAGAAGCATGGACAATGACAACATCCGATGAGGCGGCTCTTGGAGTGTTTGAGAGAAAGATTTTGCGGAAGATTTACGGGCCTTTACGCGTTGGCGACGGCGAGTACCGCAGACGATGGAACGATGAGCTGTATGAGCTTTACAATGATATGGACATAGTGCAGCGAATTAAAATATAGCGGCTCCGCTGGCTTGGTCATGTTGTTCGAATGGACCGGTGTCCCGCTCCAGCTCTNAAAGACCTCTCCGAGCCGTTCGCCACAAAACGGGGTTTCAGACAGGGCGACTCCCTTTCATGTGACTTCTTTAATCTGATGTTGGAGAAGATAATAACAGCTGCAGAACTGAATCGCTCAGGAACAATTTACTACTAGAGCGTGCAATTGCTGGCGTATGCCGATGACATCGACATCATCGGTATCAAAAACCGCGAAGTCTGTTCTGCCTTTTCCAACGAGGACAACACGAAGTATCTCCTGTCATCAAGCAAACAGTCAGCACATTCGCGCCTTGGCACCCACGTCACTGTTGACAGTTACAATTTCGATAAAGTAGAGAATTTCGTTTACTTGGGAACCAGCATTAACACCGATAATAATGTCAGCATTGAAATCCAACGCAGAATCACTCTTGCCAACAAGTGCTACTTTGGACTGAGTAGGCAATTCAGGAGTAAAGTCCTCTCTCGACGTACGAAAACCACGCTTTATAAGTCGCTCATCATGCCTGTGCTGGTATATGGCGCAGAAGCATGGACAATGACAACATCCGATGAGGCGGCTATTGGAGTGTTTGAGAGAAAGATTTTGCGGAAGATTTACGGGCCTTTACGCGTGGGCGACTGCGAGTACCGCAGACGATGGAACGATGAGCTGTATGAGCTTTACAATGATATGGACATAGTGCAGCGAATTAAAATATAGCGGCTCCGCTGGCTTGGTCATGTTGTTCGAATGGACCGGTGTCCCGCTCCAGCTCTGAAAGTATTCAACTCGGAACCCGCTGGTGGTAGCAGAGGAGGAGGGAGGCCCCCACTGCGATGGAAAGATCAGGTGGAGAAGGACCTGGCTTCACTTGGCGTTTCCAATTGGCGTCAGTTGGCACAGATGAGAAACGACTGGGGTGCTTTGCGCTTGAGCCAGCACTTTCACGCGCTCATGATACGGCACTCTACGGTTTGAGCGGATTCCAGCTCTCACCACACCGACCACTTTTCACCACCACTATCGTCCAAGTAGTTTCTCTGGACTTAACCTAACTTTTAGTTTCCCTATGAATGCTATTTTTGGTTTTGACTACACCTTTTTCAGTTTTAGTTCAGAAAGTTGCAATTCATATTCAGAAATTCCATTTCAAATTCAGATAGTTACAATTCAAGTTCAGAAATTCTATTTCAAATTCAGAATTTCCATTTCAAATTCAGAAAATTACAATTCAAGTTCAGAACTTCCATTTCAAATTCAGAAAATTACAACTCAAATTCAGAATTTCCAGTTCAAATTCAGAAAGTTACATTTCATATTCAGAATTTTCATTTTTAATTCAGAAGTTTACAATTTAAGTTCAGAAAGTTACAATTCGTATTCGGAATTTCCATTTCAAATTCAGAAGCTTTCATAATAGAATAAACTTGCGTGTTCTCCTTGTGATTTTCGTCCTACAAGTGTTTTACCTGCTTTATCAAAAGTATTTGAGTCGATTATGTTTGAACAAATCTCCTGCCATTTGTCGGAGAATTATTTTCTTTCCCCTTTCCAGTCAGGTTTTAGAGCTGGGCATGGATGTGCTACCGCAATGGTTAAAATTTTAGACGACTTACGAATTTCTTATGACAAAGGTGAATTGTCCCTACTGTGTTTAGTAGACTTCTCCAAAGCATTTGACTCCGTTGATCATACATTGCTCTGCTCAAAGCTCACTTACTACTTCGGCTTTGGCAAAAATGCACTGTCCCTCATGAAAAGTTATTTATCAGGCAGAACCCAGCGTGTGAAGATTGGCTCAGTATCCTCAAAGACAAAGTCTGTGATCTGTGGCGTTCCCCAAGGGTCCATTTTGGGTCCATTGCTATTTAGCGCTTTCATCAATGATATTTTCTTGACTTTCCGATATGTAAATGCTCATGCATATGCAGATGATCTCCAGATATACTTATCTGGCCCATTCCAGGATGTAATTGGAACTACGGGAAAACTTAATCAGGACTTGTCTTCTGTTTCGCGATGGGCCACTCAAAATGGCCTCTGTCTTAGCCCGGTGAAGTCGTATGTTCTACCTGTCTACAAGAAGAAAGTCAGTTTTAGCTACATTCCACCAGTTTGTCTCGGTACGACTTCTCTTGTATTAGTCGAAAAAATAACCAATCTGGGTTTTGTTATTAATTCTAACCTCACCTG
>NW_016164146.1:10063-14143 GCF_001687245.7 Rhagoletis zephyria | reverse complement strand
AATTTCATTTGTTTCTGACCATGATTTAATTTTTTGCTCTTTTGACATTCACTTTAGTGATTCTTGCAGTGGAAAAGTGTATACCTTGAGAGACTTTCGCTCAATCGACCTAAATGCACTGCGTTTGGAACTAGAAAATGTTGTTTGGACTGAATGTTGGTATTTTGGCTCCGTAAATGAAAAACTTGATTTTTTAAACACTAAATTGGAGTCTCTCTACAATACTTTCGTTCCGCTGCGTTATGGCAAAGCATCACCTTGTCCTTGGTTTAACACCAAAGTCAGGGAAGCTATAAAAGCGCGAACAAAAGCTTATCGCCTTTGGAAGCAAAATCGCTCAAAAGCTAACTGGGACTCTTTTCGCGTGGCAAGAAATAAAGCCACTGCAATTGTTAGAGCTGAAAAGCAAAGATTCTTTGCAGCCAAGCTAGATTCCTCTCTTCCCTCGGGCACCTTATGGCGTAATATTAAAAACCTTCGAATACAAGCTAATGAAAAAACTGTATGTTGAATGTGGATAGTCTGAATGATGTGTTTGTTTCTAGTGCTATGCCTACTGGTGGTTTGTCTCAATTTGTTCCGTGGACTTCCGCTTCATACCTGGGCGTACCGTTTGAATTTTCAACCGTAACAGAATGTGATGTGGCTAGATGCATACTGAAAATCAAATCTAATGCAGTCGGTGAGGATGGTATACCCATTCGATTTGTAAAGTTAGCTATGCCTTATATTTTAAGTCCTCTGACCCACATTATCAATCACTGCATCACTACATCATGCTTCCCAAACCTTTGGAAGGTTGCCTCTGTTTGCCCTGTCGCCAAGAATAAACGTGCGTGTTCTCCTTGTGATTTTCGTCCTATAAGTGTTTTACCTGCTTTATCAAAAGTATTTGAGTCGATTATGTTTGAACAAATCTCCTGCCATTTGTCGGAGAATCATTTTCTTTCCCCTTTCCAGTCAGGCTTTAGAGCTGGGCATGGATGTGCTACCGCAATGGTTAAAATTTTAGACGACTTACGAATTTCTTATGACAAAGGTGAATTGTCCCTACTGTGTTTACTAGACTTCTCCAAAGCATTTGACTCCGTTGATCATACATTGCTCTGCTCAAAGCTCACTTACTACTTCGGCTTTGGCAAAAATGCACTGTCCCTCATGAAAAGTTATTTATCAGGCAGAACCCAGCGTGTGAAGATTGGCTCAGTATCCTCAAAGACAAAGTCTGTGATCTGTGGCGTTCCCCAAGGGTCCATTTTGGGTCCGTTGCTATTTAGCGCTTTCATCAATGATATTTTCTTGACTTTCCGATATGTAAATGCTCATGCATATGCAGATGATCTCCAGATATACTTATCTGGTCCATTCCAGGATGTAATTGGAACTACGGGAAAACTTAATCAGGACTTGTCTTCTGTTTCGCGATGGGCCACTCAAAATGGTCTCTGTCTTAACCCGGTGAAGTCGTATGTTCTACCTGTCTACAAGAAGAAAGTCAGTTTTAGCTACATTCCACCAGTTTGTCTCGGTACGACTTCTCTTGTATTAGTCGAAAAAATAACCAATCTGGGTTTTGTTATTAATTCTAACCTCACCTGTGTCGATCACATTAACTCCGTCGTGGGCAAAGTATATTGTACTTAAGGCAATCTGCACCGTTTACTCCAACTCTTATCAAACAAAAGCTTGCGCGTCAATTAATTTTGCCTATTATTACCTATTCTGAGTTGGTATACAGCAAGCTCGACTCCAGGTCTTCTCATAAAATTGATACCTTATTTAATCATGTTACGCGCTATGTCTATGGAATACGGAAATTTGATCATATATCCGCCTGGAGGTCTAGTTTACTAGGATGTGATATTTCTGATTATTTAAAAGCCATNTAAGCAAGCTATAAGTTTAATTGTGTTGACAAGTTTAGTAAAGCGTTGTTATTGCTTTAACAAGTATTGTAATGTATTTTTACTGTATTAGCGAATATTGTAAATTGTTTGTTGTACAATAAAGTTAATTGTACAAGAATTTCGTCATCGTTAGCATTTATTTAACAATCCAGCGNATGAGCTCCACAAGACTGTTTTTCATCAATGCTATTAGAATTTGGAACTCTATACCTGCTACCATTAGGAGCAAAATCAACAGAAGCAACTTCAAAAATTCTCTTTATAATTACNTGTTATTGCTTTAACAAGTATTGTAATGTATTTTTACTGTATTAGCGAATATTGTAAATTGTTTGTTGTACAATAAAGTTAATTGTACAAGAATTTCGTCATCGTTAGCATTTATTTAACAATCCAGCGATACGAACCGAGAGATTTGGGAAATCCGGACGAGGTTTCAAGGATAACCGTAACAATTGGTGTCGGAAGTGGGATTGTTAATAGAATTTTATGCCGAAGGTGTGTAGCACTGCCACTGAATTTCAAAATATGTAAATGTTTGAAGAAATTAAAAAAAAAGCACTTAGGAGGGCAAAATCATAAGTAAACTGGTAAATGGGGTACAAAAAATGTAGGTACTTAGGCGGGTTGGGTACATAAGCGGGGAGCTACTTAAAAGAGGGATTTTCTTCAGAATACATTAAAAAATTTACGGTGCCCAATAATATTGGGAAGTAAAAAAGGAGGGGGATTGTACTTAAGCGCGTTTCACTGTAGTTCCATTTAATNTATAAGGGCGCCGCCACAGCGAAGTGAGTTAGTTACAAGTCAGCAGGCTGTCACGGTGCCCAATAATATTGGGAAGTAAAAAGGGAGCGGGATTATACTTAAGCGCGTTTCACTGTAATTCCATTTAACGACATCCGTTGTTGTTGTTAACCATTTGACTTTTAATAAAATTTCATCAAATTCATGCTACCTGATCACCAGAAGAAATATTTTTGATGTGTATACATCTTTCGTTTCGGTAGGGGTAAAATTTGCGAAGCTGTAACGCATGTCCCAGCACAAAATTTCGAAGGGCTTAGTANTTCCATTTAATGACATCCGTTGTTGTTGTTAACCATTTGACTTTTAATAAAATTTCATCAAATTCATGCTACCTGATCACCAGAAGAAATATTTTTGATGTGTATACATCTTTCGTTTCGGTAGGGGTAAAATTTGCGAAGCTGTAACGCATGTCCCAGCACAAAATTTCGAAGGGCTTAGTATGTGTATTTCAGCATAAATTTTTTATTTTCATTAGAAGAACCCTGTGTTTGCTGGCTATTGTAAATGGTTGCATACATTTAGGCAGATGCATAGTGAGGGGAAGAAATGCACTACAATTGATTATTACTTCCGATTATGTAAACTCCGCACATGCATACGGCTTTGTACCTATGTATTTACATAAATATGTATGGACTCATTTGTTGCAACTGGGAACGAATCACGTAACTTCGAAACGATAGTCGTTCAAAAGATATTGACAAAACGATGTTGTCAAAACACTGATCGATGCATTTGCGTTGCTGTTACGTGTTACTGTTACTGTTACGTGAAGCAAAACTGGAATCGAGTTGACGATATCGCACAAACGATCAAGCAAGACAATCTCGACACGATATCGTTCAGACGATTGTCGTCATACGTGATTTATGCC
Source organism: Rhagoletis zephyria (assembly GCF_001687245.7). Taxonomy (NCBI): domain Eukaryota; kingdom Metazoa; phylum Arthropoda; class Insecta; order Diptera; family Tephritidae; genus Rhagoletis; species Rhagoletis zephyria. The sequence continues at coordinate 10,549 of NW_016164146.1, read as the reverse complement.
CTGGTTTTGATATTCGTAGATGGTTTTAGGCATCGATTTAGTAGTCTATTTTGATAAATAAAAAAAAATATTTTATATACAACGCTTTTATAAATGGACTAAAAAGTAAAAAATAATATTTCTCAGTCCCACAGAATTTGTTTTGATAACTTTTGATTTTTGAAAACGAAAAACGTTGAGCGCATGCAGTACAAAGCATTCGATTTCATTGACAATAGTCAAACTACATAACATTCTACAGCGAAAGTACAAATTTGAGATCGATTTTAAGCGGTCGTTATTCATGTGCCCACATACATACACATGTTACTTTTCATATCAATTCAATTGTATTACATGCGCCCCACGCTTTTCATTTTCAATGTCAATAATTGTTTATAATGACTTTTGCTAAAATTTCAAAATCAAAAGTTATCAAAACAAATTCTGTGGGACTGAGAAATATTATTTTCTACTTTTTAGTCCATTTATAAAAGCGTTGTATAT
>NW_016164146.1:7188-9711 GCF_001687245.7 Rhagoletis zephyria | reverse complement strand
ATAAATAGCTTTGCTACATTTATAGTAGGTGCATTCTTTTGCAACCGAGCTACAAAAGAACGCTCGATTAAATTNCGTTCAGACGATTGTCGTCATACGTGATTTATGCCCTGGTTTTGATATTCGTAGATGGTTTTAGGCATCGATTTAGTAGTCTATTTTGATAAATAAAAAAAAATATTTTATATACAACGCTTTTATAAATGGACTAAAAAGTAAAAAATAATATTTCTCAGTCCCACAGAATTTGTTTTGATAACTTTTGATTTTGAAATTTTAGCAAAAGTCATTATAAACAATCTATGAAATTGAAAATGAAAAGCGTGGGGCGCATGTAATACACTTGAATTGATATGAAAAGTAATATATGTATGTATGTATGTGGGTATATGAATAACGACCGCTTAAAATCGATTTCAAAGTTCTACTTTCGCTGTAGAAATTTTAGGTCTACGTTATGTAGTTTGACTATTGTCAATTAAATCGAATGCTTTGTATTGCATGCGCTCCACGTTTTTCATTTTCAATTTCATAGATTGTTTATAATGACTTTTGCTAAAATTTCAAAATCAAAAGTTATCAAAACAAATTCTGTGGGACTGAGAAATATTATTTTCTACTTTTTAGTCCATTTATAAAAGCGTTGTATATTAAAAAGATTTATTTTATTTTATTTATTTTATACTTTTTACACATTTAGTATAAACATACATATGTACATACATACATATAGCAGCAGTTTATTTCATTTAAAGGAATGGCGTGTCGTCCATTTCCGCTGTGACGTATATAAAAAGTGCATCTATTTAGGCGCAATATTTAACTTCTTCTGGCGGGGCGACATCTAGAGTCTTCTAATTGTATCTCCTAGATATGATGCCTACAACGAGGTTGATATCTAGACTAAGTTGATACCTAGAATTTTCCATAAATAGCTTTGCTACATTTATAGTAGGTGCATTCTTTTGCAACCGAGCTACAAAAGAACGCTCGATTAAATTACGAAATACACGCAAAGCAACAACACAAACTCGGCTATTTACCCGAGCTCAGCCAAGTCGGTTAAAAAATACGCTTCCTGAAGGGTAGTGTTGGTAAGTGAAAAAACTGCTCTATTGTGAATTGTTAATGGGAAAGTGGAAAGGGAAATTTTTGCTTCCTTTTATACGTTACTTATATTTTAAAAGTGTATATATATTACGCAAATACGTCGCATAATTACTCATTTAAATTGGTTTTTGTATCTGAATCCCGTTAACTCTCTAGTAGGCCAATTTTTGTATGAGTTGAAAAACTCAGGAATGGGTGATTTTAGCACGAGAAATCCAAAAATGGTGTCCATTTCGATCTTTGACAGTAACTTTTTTTTGNCCAAATTTTTTTATATCAAAAAATTTTTCAAAAGAAAAAATTTCTTTAATTACGAAATTACTAAATAGCAAGAAATAATTAATTTTAACCGTGTTCTCAAAATCTGTAATTCAACTGCCGATTAAAATAAAACGGATTGACATAACGGATTAAAATTTACTTCGCCGTAAGGGTACGATTTTTGTCTAAAGATCGTGCCTTACGAATATAGAAAATTTATTATAGGTGCACTAAAAAGGTATTTAGTTAACGACCGTCTGGAGGCGGTTCTGCCTACTAGAGGGTTAACTACGAAAACCCATTGAATTTTTTTGTATCAAAAAATGTTTCAAAAGAAAAAATTTCTTTAATTACGAAATTACTTAATAGCAAGAAATAATTAACTTTAACCGAGTCTTTCACAATCTGTGATTCAACTGCCGATTAAAATAAAACGGATTGACATAACGAATTAAAATTTACATCGTCGTAAAGGTACGCTTTTTTTAGAGATCGTGCTTTTCGAATATAGAAGAAAATTATTATTGGTGCACTAAATACGTGTTTAGTTAACGACCGTCTGGAGGCGGTTCAGCCTACTAGAGGGTTAAACTAATCACATTTTCTTGCCAGCTACCAACAGGGTTACTTAAGTAGCTAAAAGGAAATTTTACCTGAGTTTAGCGTTCTTTTGTCGCTCGCTTACAAAAAAATGCAGCTAGTATAAATGGTGGTCTGGACATACAACATTCAAAGCGGTCTGGACATACAACATTGAAGGGTTAATACTATTTACTATTGTACTCTGTTCATTTTTGTACTTGGTTATTTTTGAAATTATTGAATTAAGTTCTTTTTCAATTTATGTAAATCAAAAAGAAAATTTTTGTACTTCCGAATTTTTTCTTCTCTGAAACTTAAAATATGGTGAATTTCGTAGTTAAAAGCACCGTATTTTAATATAAGTTTTATAATTATGTCACCATTCGAAATGGAGAAAATTGCTTTCGAACACAGACCGTCTACAGACCGGCTTGCCGACATATAAAACCCCAGTTTTGCATTTTTGACCGTCTGCGGACGGCATTGCCGGTTCGTAGGTCAACATTGTGTAAGAGAAAGCTGAAAATATGTGTAAGTATATCGGCGAGCCCGTCTCCAGACGGTCTTGGT
>NW_016164146.1:0-7163 GCF_001687245.7 Rhagoletis zephyria | reverse complement strand
AATTTTTTTATATCAAAAAATTTTTCAAAAGAAAAAATTTCTTTAATTACGAAATTACTAAATAGCAAGAAATAATTAATTTTAACCGTGTTCTCAAAATCTGTAATTCAACTGCCGATTAAAATAAAACGGATTGACATAACGGATTAAAATTTACTTCGCCGTAAGGGTACGATTTTTGTCTAAAGATCGTGCCTTACGAATATAGAAAATTTATTATAGGTGCACTAAAAAGGTATTTAGTTAACGACCGTCTGGAGGCGGTTCTGCCTACTAGAGGGTTAACTACGAAAACCCATTGAATTTTTTTGTATCAAAAAATGTTTCAAAAGAAAAAATTTCTTTAATTACGAAATTACTTAATAGCAAGAAATAATTAACTTTAACCGAGTCTTTCACAATCTGTGATTCAACTGCCGATTAAAATAAAACGGATTGACATAACGAATTAAAATTTACATCGTCGTAAAGGTACGCTTTTTTTAGAGATCGTGCTTTTCGAATATAGAAGAAAATTATTATTGGTGCACTAAATACGTGTTTAGTTAACGACCGTCTGGAGGCGGTTCAGCCTACTAGAGGGTTAAACTAATCACATTTTCTTGCCAGCTACCAACAGGGTTACTTAAGTAGCTAAAAGGAAATTTTACCTGAGTTTAGCGTTCTTTTGTCGCTCGCTTACAAAAAAATGCAGCTAGTATAAATGGTGGTCTGGACATACAACATTCAAAGCGGTCTGGACATACAACATTGTAGGGTTAATACTATTTACTATTGTACTCTGTTCATTTTTGTACTTTGTTATTTTTGAAATTATTGAATTAAGTTCTTTTTCAATTTATGTAAATCAAAAAGAAAATTTTTGTACTTCCGAATTTTTTCTTCTTTGAAACTTAAAATATATAAAATTAAAATTTTATTAAAACAAAATTCTTTTAAATAAACTACAATTGGCGATCCTGCCAGGAGATACATTGCCATCGTCTTGGTCAAGTTACATAAATTTTTCAGGCTTGAGCCATTATACGTTCACGCATATCTTTGCAAACCACAATTGTGCGTGTGTCGATTTGTTAACTTCGGGGAAGGCCTCCATGCCATGCAATTCTTCTGTATTTGCGAATTTCATGTGTATTAAATAGCATAAAAATATAACACTAAGAGCTGAAGTCACTTGGGCAAACGTGCATCCTTCCGCGGAGCTTTGGATAATAGCGGAACTACAACAGAGGTAGCTTCATCCAGTGTTCTGGTTCGCGACACATGCAGTATTCGCAAACGCAATTACTATCAGCATCAATTAAAATCAAACAGCATTAGCAGGAGAAATAATTAAAGTTCACCACTTAAGAAGCGCTGTTATCATTCTAACTTATCAGCGACTTCATCAACGTCAACTGGAATTCATTGTCATTTGTATCGGCGTCCAAAAGACACGCAAGTCGTAGTGGGCCCATCTTAAACAAGGATAGAACTGATAAAAGTAGGGTGGCCAGATGCGCTGATTTAATCAGTACGTGTGCTGATTTCTTTCTATTGTACTGAATTTTAAGAGCCCGAAATCAGTACGCAAAATCTACTGATTTTTTGAGTTTGTACTGATTTTGAACTGATTTTTACATTTAATACTTTTGTACATTGGTGTAATTGACACGTAACTGAGGTTTACATGTTCAAAACAATGGTTTTTGACAACTCATACGTGTGAGCAGATTGAAAGCATTAATTAAATTTAAACCATTATTAAAAAGGTGTTAGCTTGCAATTGTTTCGTTTCCTAGGATTTCGCAAAATAACAAACTGTTTGGATTCAACCCAACCCAACTTCACGATTTGCAGGTTTTACAGGAGTTACATGAAAAGCTGGTTTCGCCATTAATAAATCTTATGAAATGTGGTGGTGAGTTAATCATATATTAAGTACACTGGGAAGACGACAATAAGAGATAATCTTTGGATTATAATTAAACATCCACTGAGAAATCGGCTGTAAGTATTTCAAACTTAAGACGACTACTGCTACGGTGCAATGTAAGATCTAAAAATTTGGAAAAGGTGCAAACTACCGACTCTTGGATATATATATGTAGCTTTACTTTGATTTTTGATGGTCGACCACCTGTAATTTTATTTGCACATACACATTTAACACTATTAAATTTCATTCGTACTCGCAAATTCGTTTAGTGATAATTCGGTAATATACCTTTTAGTCAACATTTTAATGTGAATGTGTTATTAATAAGCACACCAACTAAATATGTTTTAAATTTGTAGCTTAAAATTGCAAACAGATTCTGACTCGAGCTCTCTTCTACTGAAACTGAATTGGCTACAATTTTTTTTTTTTTCTCAATTCTTATAAATTTTCTAGAAAGTTTGGGACTTCAACTCATATGTCTTTTGTTATAGAATACTATATTTTTATAAAAAAAATTAAATTAAGTAAGGAAAGAAAAAATTTTCAAAACCTGTCAATACATTTAACTACTATTTCCTGAGCACAGCTGTACATGCATACGTAATACCATTGATTTGTTTTAAAGTAATGAATTTTTGCATTGATAATACTATACGTATTTAAAAGTCTATTAGTGATTTTTTTAAATTAATGCGCTGTTATTTGGTTGTTATATTGTTAATAATAAAAAAACGTTAAAAATGAGCTGATTTTTATGGCTCTGTACTGTTTTTTGATCCCAACTGTACGATTATGTCCCTATAATATCTGGCCACCCTAGATAAAAGTCACTTCAACCAGACAGCGACAGCGTCAACAAGCCGTAGCAACAACAACGGCGACAAGCCGCAACTATCAATACCGGCAATAAGTAGAAGCAACAATAACGGCAACAATAACAACCACCTGAGCAGCGGCAACATCAGCGTCTGCAGCAGTAGCGGCATCAGCAGCGACCGCAGCAGTAGCGCTAACATCAACAACAATCTTAGTTTTACTGGTGAGCTGTATTGTATAACTTTAGCACTAGTTTTGTTGAAAATATTATATACAGAGTTTAATTGTTATTTATTAAATATTACAATTTTAATTTTTTTTACATAACTGTAAACTTCCCTTTTCTGAGGTCTTTTATATTTCCTCAAATTTAAATAATCAAAATGTTTCATTCACCACAACATGATATACATGATTTAAATGAACCACTCATTGATTTACAAAATAGTACGTTTAACGAACAGTTATTGTTCGTATGTCGTATGTCGATCGAAATATTAATGAGATTTGTGCTACATCGGTCAAATTACCACAATTCTGGACAAGTTGTCCGGAAGGGCGGGTTATTCATGCGGAAATGCAGGAAGTGCAGTGATACCAGCTTAAGTACCCCCGCTTAAGTACCTAACCCGCTTAAGTAACCAACATTTTTGGGCAATGTGAATTTTTGAATATAATCTGAGGAAAATCCCTCTCTTAAGTACCTCCCCGCTTATTTACCCAACCCGCTTAAGTACCTAAATTTTTCGTACCCCATTTACCATTTTACCTATAATTTTCCCCTTTTAAGTGCTCTTTTAAAATTCCTTAAATTATTTACATATTTTGAAATTCATTGGCAGCGTTACACACCTTCGAGAAAAAAATTATAAAGAATTAATGGTAATTTTTAGCTACTTGAAACTTGCACATTATTACCATAAAATTGAATGGGCTATAAAACTGTATACTCAAAAAACACTTCTGGGAAAAAATTTTAAATTCTGGTGAATTTTTTCTTTAATGTTCTATAAAATCTTAAGCTTACGTTTATATGGAATTTGTTAGGGAATGAACTGTATTTTAATTGAAAAATCTTAAATAATTCTACGGTCTTGTTTTAAACTACGTATACTTTATTAAAAGTTCATGCTTTATTCATGGATTTACATATTTATTTAAGTTAACAAAAAGATGTAACTACATCAACAATTATGGTCGCTTAAGTACCCGCATTGAGGTACTTAAGCGGGTTCTTTTAAGTACCCAACCCGCCTAAGTACCTCAAAAAGCTGACATTTTTCGTGAGGCATAAGCGGGTTTTCCTGTATGAGCATACAATTACTACACTTCCGCAAGAAGTTATAATAACGATTTTAGACTTTATTTAAAATCCGCCCGAAAATAATAAGTTTACTGCACTTAAGAAAATTTTAATTGAAAGGCATTCATTAAGTGAGAATGCGAAATTAAGAAAAAATTTTATCGGATTCTGAAATGGGTGATCGTAAGCCCTCAGAATTTTATCGATCGCTTGTACTGCTTTCGGGTTCCAATTTTAGCCAAGAACTTCTTAAGAAACTTTGGATGAGGAAGTTACCGAAGAACCTAAGTGTGATTTTAGCTAGTTCTAATTCAAGCAGTATTAGTGAATTGACGAAATTGCCTGATAATGTTTGGGAGGTTATTAGCAAAAGCGAGATAGCTCCATTAATGATTTTCAAAATTCAGAAGAAGAAAATGCAGTCATGGCTAATTTGGTTAACACTACTGCTCTTATTTGCAAAAGTTTTGAAAAACTTTCTATAGAATTATGTGAAATGAGGAGGGAAATTAATCAAAATTATTCCAGGTCACGTTCAGTGAGTAGGAATCGTTTTAGGAGCCCTTTAGATATCGATCAAAATCACCCCAACAAGCATTTCAGTAAATGTTTTTAAAAATAACTTAAAGTAAGTTTGCTATAATAAGCGTTAAATAAGCATTTTGTAATATTAAGCTTATTAAAAGATTTTTCAAATAAACCTTTAATAAGTTTTGAGAGCGAATGTTTATAAATAACTTAAACTTATAAATCAAATGCAAATGCCAACGACATGACATTTTTTCAATCGTAAGTGACGTGTTTACGTTTTTTAAAATATATTATTAAAAGAAAAAATTAAATAAAACCGATGCTCAACAATTTGTTTTTACCGATGCGGTACAACAAAATCCAATCCAGTGCGTGCGTTCACTAACGGATTAGCACCTCTTGTGTCTTAAATGTCAGTCTAACGCAATCTTAGTTTAACAATTTAGCTATTCGGTAAACGTTTCCCTAACAACCATGATACAAAAAAGAAGGTAGTTCCATTGTCACTTTTTCGTCGCCATATTAATCACCTGACAATTAAGCAGATTATGACATTCCGTGCTACCACCCATTATCAAAAAAATATTTTTTTTTATGTCAAACGTTAAATAAAATAAATATTCTGCGTTAAAATTTGGTTTGAATTCAAAAAAAAAAACATAAAAAGAAACAAAATGAGCTGTTTATTTAATCAATGCTCGAATACAAAACATTTAGATGCAAAGGTACAGAGGTAAGGTTCTTCCAATTCCCCGTTATTCCGCACATTCGTGAGAAGTGGCTCTGGCATGCGGTGTTATGGAGTGCTGACTTACCCAAAGTTCCTTACATATGCTCAGCACATTTTGCAAATAATGAAATATCGTTAGCCAAGGAAGACTGCACGATTAAGCCGAAGTGCAGTGCCAAAGTGATAAAAAGTAAGCATGATAATCGCAAATGTGACCAAAACTTTGATATTCATAATTTTCAGTAGTGAATCAGAAGAAACGGAAGAGATTTGGAAAAATATCTCACTTATTTGGAGGGGTATGTGTTTTAAACTTTCCTATAAGCTGAACAAGAAAAACATGTTCATTTGAATTTATTTAGAAGTGAAGAAAATCTGTTTGGAATTGAACCAACAGGGATTTCTCGAAAACTTGTTAGAAGTACTTATACAAGCGTTTCAACTTAAACTGAGTAAGATAATACTTCTACTCAAACAGATTCGACATTATATATATATGTACGTGAATATTTATGTATATATTTATCTTAGTGATTCTCTCGATTTATACAAACTTAAGTGCAGTTGAAAACGAAGTTAAAACTCTTAATAAGAAATGTGCTGAATACGAGTTGAAGCTAAGGAAAGCTGGAACGGATAATCAACTCTTAACCCGTAAGCCAACAAGTTTTAGCTAACATTGCTAAATCCGATCACGCTACAACCTTGATGATATATCGTTCGCAACGTGTATCTACTCCGCTGGGCCACGGTGTTACAAATTACTCCGAAAGCTAGATTTTCCTTTGCCTTCACCATCGACGCTGCGGAGGTGGTCATCTCGGCTATGCGTTGAGCCTGGATTACAGGTGCAGACTCTGGCGCATATGAAATTTTCGATTTACCACTAGAGGATAAATTATGTGTCCTTTCCTTCGATGAAATGAAGGTAAGAGAAGAATGGGCATATGATAGAAAAGGCGATGTAATTCTGCAGCCGAAAAGGATGGTCCAAGTAGCGATGGCTCGTGGGCTACGTGGAAGGTGGAAGCAGCCTATATTTTATAATTTTAATTTTAAAATGACGCAAGAAATCATACTGTATATTATTTCGGAACTTTTCAAAATTGGCTATACAGTGGTTGCGGCTGTTAGCGACTTAGGCCCCGATAATCAGCATCTGTGGAGAACTATGGGCGTTTCTGTTCAAACACCTTTTTTTGTACATCCCTCTGATGAGAAAAAAATGGTGTTCGTTTTCGCGGATGCACCTCATCTAATTAAATTGATGCGCAGCCACTTTATAGACGATGGCTTTTTGTATGGCAACACATTCTTAAAGAAAAATATAATTGAAGAATTATTAGGCTTATGCAACGCGGACTTAAACATAACGAAAACTTTATCATTAGAAACGCTGAACGCGAAAGGCGCAGGTACATATCTATATGTATATATAATACTGTCATCGTCATTTCAAATTACCTAAATCAGAATTTGAATTGAGTTTGAGTCTAACCTAGTTGAACTTAGGATAATAAGAACATGGCTTTTTCCGACCGCTGTTAGATTAAACTTTTTAACTTTAATTTATGTTATATTCGNTCTGTGATGTCAAAATTATTATGCGCATATGTATGCCAGATTATATGTATAAGCTTTGCCGTCTGTCACAGCTTTAAGGGACATTTTTTCAAAATTTTGTTTTTTGAAGCAGAAATGCATCTAGATGCTCAAGGAATATTTCTGCACCAAAAACAAAATTTTGAAAAAAATGTCGCTTACGTTATTTTGGCGGTTATGGCTCGATCTGATGACGATTACTTTTTCAAACTGACTTCATATAAATATTTTAGCAATGATTTTCATTTTTCTTATCAGCA
>NW_016164145.1:16254-33076 GCF_001687245.7 Rhagoletis zephyria | reverse complement strand
ACTAGTAAATAATAAATAAATGGGTTTGAAACCTACATTTTAATTTAAATAGAAAATTATTTCATTAGTAACAAAACCAAAGACAGTAATTAAATTTATACGCATTTAATAGTTAATACTTAGCAAGATCAGATCTGATAAAGTAACTTAAGTTATGTCGAATAAAGCTCAATACAAAAAAAAAAGTAAGTGAGCCTGGGTCACACTGGAGAAGTATAACTTACGTTACATATCTATTTTGTCTCATAATCAATATACATACATATGTACATACATATATACATCTGATTTTGCTTAAGGTTATATTTTTTCCCTTTTTTCATTCATTCTAATAACATTTATGTTATTCTGTTTTCCTTTATCTTCATTTTTATCTTTAAACTCTATCGATAGCAAAATCGATAGTAACATCCAACAAAATATCGATAACAATACAGATAAAAATATCGATAATAAATATAAATAATCGATAAAAAACTGATATCAAACTCGATAGCAAAATCGATAAAAATATCGATACAAAATCCGATAATAACATCGATAACAAAATCTATAAATAATTGATAATACATTCGATAACAAAATCGATGAAAACATCGATAACAATATGGATAAATAATTGATAACAAAATCGATAAATAATGGGTAACAAAATCGATAAACAATCGATAACAAAATCTATAACAATATCGATTAAAAACTCAATCACAAAATTGATAATAATATCGATAGCAAAATCGATTATTATATCGAGATGTTCGGAAAATATCGATACCAAAATCGATTACAATAACGATAAAAATTTCGATAACAAAATCGATAAAAACCGATAAAAATATCGATTATTATATCGATAAGTCCTGAGAATCCCGAGAATATCTAAAATCCCAAAATAGTTCCCAGAATGAGTCTCCGTGTTTATCTACATCCTTTTCTCTATAATATAATTTATTTTAATCTTTCTTCTTCTTACTTTTAACGGTATCCTCATCCTCATCTGTTTCTTTATATTTATCTTTGTTTTTACTTTTAGGTTTATCATTTTGTTCATCTACATATTTCCCTTCACCTTTGCCCTTATATAAGTAATGTGTTTAAATTTACCTTGTTCTTCATTTTTGTCTTTATCTTTACGCATCTTTGTTTTTGTTTTTATTTTTACCTTTGCCTTTATCCTTTTCTTTATCTATGTACGTATTCAACTTCACTTTCATTCTTGTATTGGTCTTTTTCTAAGTGTTATTCTTTAACCTCTTATTAGCAAGTTTTTGTTAAATTAATACCATGTGCATGCACCATTTCCGTGCGCAATTTCCTTTGAATTTGCCAATTTACTCCCAACCAACCAACCGTCGCTAAAGAAGTTTCACTTCAAGCACTTAAGTAAACAAATGGACTTCTTTTTGGTTGTTTGTGTTTCCGACAGGGTAGGAGTATGATGTATTGTGGAACGATTTTCCGTCATCCCTTGTCAAACGAAAAATGACACAGAAGATAGCACAAAGCCGAAACCGGTTTGTCTCCAAACCAAATTTGACAAGGGATGACGGAAAATCGTTCCACAATACATTAAACAAATGGATTTTATGGATTGTATATATTTCTTTGGTTTATTTAATACTTTCATTTATCCGCGGATTTCACCCCATGTCTTTATACAAATACGAAAAATACTTTATGTAAAGATGTTATATTTTATTTCTGCTCTAATTTTACTATAGCCGTGATAGCAGAATATGGTAGGACAGTAATATAGCTTGGATGTTATGGCATATTTTTTTTTAGCAAAGCAGGTGTTTTTATTTACATTAAAATATCTCCCATAAATTGTATAATACATAGTAGAAATACCAATGTTGTATTGTAATAACTCAATTTTAACTATCAAACTTCTTACGAATAATAACTGTAATATATTTCCACAGCAAGTTTTTAGTACTTCAAAGCATCTATTAACATAAATGCATAAATTTTCAATGCAATTATCATACATTTTAATTTCCATAAAGTGTTGGGTTTTATTTTAGGGAATTCATGTTTATTGTCATTGCAAAAGTTAAGAAAACAGGCAACTGAAGTCTCTTAAATTTGAAAGGCATATCAGAGAGAATTGCAGCGGTAATGTGACTTGTGGTTCGGAAGTTATGGCTAATAAAACCTCCACGCCTATGTTATGTGCCTTTTACAAAATCATTTGTATATACCTTACTAGTTATAAGCACCTACCATAGATATGTCTGCATACCGAATTTCAAGTTCATGTGACTTATGGTTTCGAAGTTATAGCTGATTAAAGCCTAAGGGAGGTGCCACGCCTCTCGCAAAATTGACGCCATATTTGAAAATATACCTAGATACCTATAACCTTCCCGGGGTAAAAACAAATAAGTGTTCAAAAGTTATAAGGTAATAAACAAACAGACATTTACATTTATATATTCACATTTATATACATACATATATATAAGATTTAATTTTTTTTTATAAAAGTCAAGGTACATTGAACAGGTAGTATCAGTAGAGCAGCTGATTTGATTTATTTTCAAATTATTTGGTCTCGAAAATGTCAAATATTTTTAATTTTTTCTCACAAAAATTCTGAATTGTTAAAATCCATTTGCATGTGAAACCTTTTTCCATACAAAACAAGCGATTGAATAGCAGCTTTTGGAACGTTCGCCCAACTCAGCAGCACAACCGCTGATTACTGGCCCTTGTAAAGGATGGATCAATGCTTCGAGAAGCAAACAAATTTACTAGGAAAGAAAGTTGCATCAATTTTTATTTTTTCCAATTTCAATTTTTTATTTTTTATAATTTTTTGTATTTCACATGGCACGCTTTGATTTAGAAGAAAAAATTCAGAACAGTTTTTGACACTTTCGATACCAGAAGCAACAACAAAATACACGCAAATGTTGTTTTTGCTCTACTGATACTACCTGTTTAATGTGCCTTGATAAAAGTCTACCTCATTGCAGTGTATTGAAGTGATTTTTGATTTTTGAGATTTTTTTACGATGCTAGCCATGTTCTTCCATATAAAAAAATTGTCGAACATACTTTGTATGGAAGAAAAAGCATAACACCGCCAGCAAAAAAAAAAATAAAATAAAGCAATCAAGGCTATTTTTAGCTACTTGAAACTAGCTTTATGCTACTATTTATATAGTATAAATTATAATTTAATGGGCTGTAAAACTGTTTATCTAAAATTTTTCTAAAAATTCTGAATAAAAAGTTTGAAATGTTAGTGAATCTTTTTTTTGCATTTTCATACAAAGTTTTGAAAGCGTATTTACATGCAGTTAATTACACCGAGCAATGCTATATTTGGCCATTGATTTTTTTGTGTGTGTAAAATTGCCTGTCGATATTTATAAATAAACAAAATATTAAATATTAAATAACCAAAACTGGTCAACATAATTCGTTTCTATTATTCCACTAGTACAAATTACAAATCCCGTAAATCCTAGGACCAGGATCCCAGGATCCCGTATGTACATATATATGTGAAAAATTAAAAAAGTTTTTTTTTTCGTTCAATACCAATAATATATCGACTGCTGAGACACTGCTATCTTGGCAGCCAGTTCGAAAACGCCCTATCTCAAAAAACTTTTCAACAATGCCCTATTTCAGAATTTTATTGAAAAAACACCCTATACCTTAGTACTCCCCGGGGGGCCGCACCACGGAAAGCGCCTAGGGGCCAAAGGTTCCCAAATCCGGGACTGTTGATGAGAGTTGGTTCCGTCGCCAAAGAAATGATTAGATAAGCTTGAAACACATTGAAGACGACGGGCCACAGCTTTCAAATTGTTTTATCACGCACTTTTATGTAAATAATTATTTTGGCAGTGATAGAGCCATGGTGTTATTTCTAATTTTTCAAAGACAGATAAGATAAGATAAGTGAAACTCATACAAACTTACAATGATGTTGCTGCCGCGTTCAAAAAATGAATGTCCGTTTAGATAATAAGGAAACAAAATAGACGGCTGTGGCCTGTGGACCGTCATTTTCAATGTGTTTCAAGCATCACACGCAATAAAACAGTTAAATCAGTGCGGTATTGTGGTATTTTCGCAGAATATGTTCTAAATAAATATATCGGCACAAAAAGTTTAACTTGTCGGTTTGTTTAAGTGTAACGCCACAGGTGTTTAAATGCGTGTCGCAAAAAATTACCCATCACATTAGAATTGAGTACTACTTAGTACACAAACGTATATCAAATATATAATATCTTATTACCACTTCGGATTATCGTTCGACACGTGTCGCTACATAACTACATACATAGTAATTGTCTACGTAACTTTGAAGCGCGAAATTTCAAGGTATTCACACGGGCGGTATTTAAAGTGGTCCATCGGCGATTTTTTCACAGTGGTTGGCAAATCACCGTTTCATCACAGTGATCGAAAATATTGGATCATCGCTAGTCGATTTGCTTGGGGGTCGCTGCAGCGCTTGACATCCAGTGTGAGTGACATTAACCAATTTTAAATATGTGCGTGTGTATGTAAATACATTGCTGCGGCAGAAGTTCAACGCTTTTAAATTTAAATTTTAAATACTCAATATTAAAATACAGTTATTTTCGAAATTTCTATTAAATCAGTCAGCATTTTTCTAAATGATTTGTATACATATAACAGTGTGATGCTTGTTGGATAACGAGTATTAATCTTAAATGATTTCAAAAAAGAAAATCCTTATATTTTACCAGTATTTTCAGTCAAAAATAATAGTTAAAATTACAATTTTTAATTTTTTCAGCCTAAAAACTAGACTAACTTAAAAGTAAAAGGTGAAACTCTACTTGTGCTTTTTCGTGCAAAATTGAAAGTCAAAATTTAATCACTATTCGATCTGCTTCTAAACGATTAAGTGCGAAACTTTTTACTGTTAGGTCTAAACAAGAAATTAGTCGTTTGTGCAATGATAAGCAAATAAGCGATGCAATAAAACAATCTGAAGGTCGATAGTTAGTTGTTATTTTTTATCGTAAAAATAAAATTCAAATTTTAAGTGTTTTTTTTTTTTGGTTTTGAATGAAAAAAAGAGTATTCAAATATTTACTGTTATTTCTTAACAAAAAATTAAAATGAAAAGATAACTTTTATTTTTCATCGAAACACTAGTCAAATTTTAACTGTTATTTTTGGCTTCCTTGAAGAAACCCCTCAAAAAGGAAATTTGGAGGTTCGTTAGAGGATTGATAAATGTTCTAGAAAATATAACTCCCGTCTGAAAAGGTCCGCAAAAACAAATTTAGAAGTCTGTTAGAGGAATGATATATGTATTTTACAAATTTATTCTACGGAAAATTTTACTAGGGATCTTCTCAGGCATAAACTTCATGTCACCAACGTAAGGTATGGGTACCATATGAAAGAGAAAATTCTGTAGAATTAAAAAAGATTAAATTTCTTTTGGTTCACACGGACGAATAGGTATTGGAAATGTGCTTTTAATTGATTAAATTTTTCTAAGTTAATAACGTTAGAAGGACGTAATTCGAAGATGCGGTCGCGTGTATATTAGCCCTCAACATATATTTTTTTCAAAAATAAATACTGCAAATTTAATAAAAAGTATAAAAGGTATTTGCACTAAAAATTTATTCTTTTTTAAATCTATGGAGCTTTCTCTTCTGTTTGCTATCCATATTTTAATTCCTAATTGCAATGATTTTTTTCAATAATTTTTGGAATGAATCATAAATTTGAAATTTCGAAGTCCTTTTAAAAAATATTCTGATATCAGAGAGAAAAACTGAAATCGAGTTCACCTATTTTGGCTTTTTTGTGTGTCCAATTTACTGTTAGGCGGTGTAATTTAGCTAAGAATGACTGAAACTATTTTAAAGCAGTACGAGTTTCTGCCAGGCTCTTAGCGCCATTTTTCCAATTAGATTTTTTCAGAACGAATTTGGTTTTTAAGGGCAGATAAATATTAAAACCTACTTGAACGGTAATCGAGCTTGGGTAAACAACAGCTACACAAACAAAGATTTAATATCAAACTAAAACAGTGGATTTTTAGTCTGCCAAAAAAATTGCGATACGGCTATCAGTTAATTTATGAATAAAAGAATGTTTTCATACACTTTTATTGACATCATAAAATGGGAATGGTACACAATCACACGCCTGCTACCACGCTATTCGTTTTTAGCAAAACATATTTGTAAGTATGTGTGTATATATATAAAATACTCGTAAGAACTATATTTTATTTTGCTACAGTGATGCTGATAAATAATAGTGCATACATATTTGAGGCCATGAGAGCCAGAGTAGCCTAACTGGCGGTTCAAAAAAAGCTGAGGTGCACCTTAAATTACAGAATCGAAACGGTAATAGTCCCTTTTAGTATTCCTTTAGCTTCTAGTAAAAGACGGTATTATTTTTTATAGATCCTCGTCTTCTCATATTACTAAAAAAAATTTTGTAGATATGCTCCTCTGGCCCCGTGGTCTCATTTATGATTAGCGACAGACGGCTTATCATACTAAATACCAGGTGTGGAACAACCTAGTTTGTTTTTGCCTTGGAACCGGGGTTTCGGTTTAATTCACCGGTTCGGGAATTAAAAAAATGTAAGAACAGACATAGGCGCTTCCAGCGGAGGGTCTACCGAGAAAAAAAATATTGCAATAATTTATTTAACTTATTTATGAGCTAATTTAGCTGTTTTTATATAGCTATCATGGGGTACATAGGCAGGGGTCGAGCCCCCCCCACTTCTTCTTATAAATGTACTGCAATGTCGTTAATGGTCGCCCCCCCATCATTCTGGCCGCGATGCGTCTCGATTCCTTTGCCCATTTGAGTTCCAGTCGCTTAAAGAAGAATTTTGCATGTGAAAGCAACAACAAAGTTAGCTAGCACGGATAGACGATAGCGAGTTTGTTTGTACCTCATTGAGTTCGATCGTTTCGCCACTCGCTAACTGTTGGCCGAATCGATGACGGCTAATATACACTGGTTATGTAACTTCCTGTCTCCACAGGCCAAAAGTATATCAGGCAAAATTTTGCCAATGGGGGCTGCATATTGGTTTTGGTAACACAAAAACAATCATAGCTTTTATCTTGAAAAGTATTGCCAGCTGCATTTTCATTTGAGCGATAACGGTTTTTAACCTCCTTTCCCGTCCAACCGACACGAGGGGCGCAAAAAAAATGACAGTTGATAGGCAAAAACTTTTTTAAGCACAAACCTTTTTCCGAAAAATGGTAGTTATCGCAAGCGTAGCTCAGAGATATTTTGAAAAGCTCTATTCGTTTAAAGACAATATTAATACAACTTTTTTAATCGAAATTTTAGTAATGTAACGTCGTGTAACATCACATCACATACTTCGGGTGATACCAAAAAAAAACAGCCTAGATTTTTACATTTAAAAGCTTGGAATATTTCAAATATTACTACAAGAAATTTTATACAAATCATTTTTCCAATTTCTTTTTATTACGGCAAACGACACCAATCCAGGGCAGGGGAGAGAGAACACCATCTTGCGGAGTGCCCCTATTTATTCTGCGCTGAGTGCAGGCGCTCCCACACTCCTCCGCGGCAGATCTGTCGCGAAGTAAACTGTAGATAAGCCTGATTAGGTTGGTATAGGTCTATCAGGCTCTTTAGCGTTTTTAGCAAAAGCAAAGACAGACTGATAGGCCTAAAATCCCTAGGGGAAACATGAGACTCTTTTCCCACTTTCGGGACGAACGCAGCACTGACTACTCTCCAAGCCTTGAGGAAGAAGTACCCGGTCCTTCGCAAAAATAGGGGCCAACCAATGGCAGGATACCTCCAGAGCCATTTGCAGCTGCGCAGGTTTGAGACGATCGGTCCCCAGCGGCACGAAGGGTTTCCACGAATGTATCGCCCAGGCCATGTGACGATCGTCTAGAAGATCAGAGAAGTACAGTACCTGATGTACAAAATATTGCACAAGTACATTTGACTGTACTGCGAAGTACGAAGTGCAAGGTCTAAAAAAGAAGTACTGTACTTCCAAAAGAAGTTCGGTTGGTCACATTACGTATACTAAATTTTATTTTATACTGGTTCAGTTAATACTAGATATGTACACAAGGGGCGTAATATAACATAAAAACTATTTATTAATATTTATTGCGATGGTTAGTCCTTATAGCTTCACATGTATAACAACTACATTTTTGTTTTTAAATTCATATACATACAAGCATACATACTTCTTACATATGTACACTAGACTGTATCACCAAAAAATGTTGCGGTTTTTCCGCCAGGATTACAAAATTTATTATATTTTAAGACGTCCACCAAAATATTTCGGAAAAATATTAAGATTTAAGTGAGCTGGACCGATTTGAAAATACCTCCAAAAATGGAGTTTTATAGGAATAAAAATAGTTTCTTAAAGAACTTTTTGAAAAAAGTCCCTTCAGATGACAAAACAGATTAAGCTTAAAAAATCTGCATAAAAATGTTTAAAAATATTTTCAACGGAATCGTAAGAATGAGATTTTTGATGGTGTTTTTTACTTTTTTCAAAAATTGATTCACGAAAAACTTGAATAACTGGGCAAAACCTAATCTGATTTAGACTTATGGGATCTCAGTAGAAAGGTATTTTCACACTGTTTTTATTTCTGTCCAAAAAAAAAGTCATTTGTGTCCCAATTTTTTTTTTTTCAAATACCAAAATATCTTAATTTAACTTTGAATGACGTTTTCATCGTACTTTTCTCTTTCATCCTTTGAATGAGTTTATTAGCAAAGAAATAAAAAGGGTACCTTTCCAATGACACCTCTTAAGTCTAAAACGGAAGAGTTTAGGTTCAGTTATTCAAGTTTTTTTTTTTTTAATAGTTTTATGCAAATTTATTAAGCTCAAACCGTTTGGCCATTTGAGGAGATTTTTTCAATAAAAATCTTTAAGAAACTCTTTTTATTCATAAAAAACTCCATTTTTGGAGTTTTTTTCAAATCGGTCCAGCTCACTTAAATCTTAATATTTTTCCGAAATATTTTGATGGACGTCTTAAAATATAATAGATTTTATAATTCCAATGGAAAAATAGTACCGATTTTTTTTTTGTTGGGGACTGATGCAGTGTAATATACACGCGTAGAACTCATTTCGGCCTCATATATTCTGAACCCTCGGAATGCTTTTGCGGGTCCCCTGCACAATTTTTCACGGGAAATTTTCATTCTGTATTAGCTTATACATCTTCGCTCTTAATATTTGTTCACACTGACAAGGAATACCAATACCCTATCTAATCAGCTCCAGACATCACTTTCTTTTATGTGGGTGTCTACGTTTGCAAAAATTTCCTAATGAAATCATATCTATCTCAGTCTTAATCAGATTTTAAAGATAATCTACCTAGTAAATAGCGGATTATGCATTGCACTATCTACACTGAGAAAAAATCAACCGAAAATTGGTTAATATTACCAAATTCAAACTTGAAATTGAATCAAGGTGATTTTTGTTTGACATTAACAATGCCAATTTGACATTTTCAACAATGAGTAGGTAATATTAAACTCACTCTTGTTTACGTTAAACAAATTTTTGGTTGCCTATTTTTTCGTTTGAATACCCTTATGTTGTGCATTTCACAGATACTTTTTCATAATTCGGAGATACAAGACAAAAATTTGTATTGTCATTATAACACGTTGGCTCTGATGGGATTTGAATTCGCATCATCTGAAAGTTAACAAATAACAGCAAGCACCTCTAAAAACTTAGCTACAGCTGTTCAGTAAACTTACCGTCAAATGTTGAGCTTGAATAAGTTTTCTTCGTCGTTTGACCGTATTCTGCACTTCACAGATGCTTTTTCGTAATAAAGAGAATCAAGAAACAAAAAAATATTGCATGCCGTCTCTGACGGCATTCGAGTCCGAACCTGCAAATATGTGCCTTATGAATAAAAACTAGGAAATTGCTTTTTCTTAAAATTTTAGACCTTTTACTCGATTGATTCAAAGAAATTTAGGAAAAAGGTCTGAAATTTTAAGAAAAAGAAATTGCTTAGTTTTTTTTGCATAAGGCCCAATAACTTAGTTGAAAAAACATTGTAATTTTAGCTCAGTGTAATAAACCTTAAAATAATTCACATACACTTGTGGTTCGCTAATTAAGTTAAGTGACATTTTGGCCAGTTTGGTCTGTTCTTATTTTTTTATTTAATGTTTAATTTTTTTATAAAAATCTAGCATATTACATAAAGAGCGCCACATAAATCCATATTTCAAACTTCGTCCGAGAGCTCCGAGAAATAATTTAGAGTTACCTTAATTCGCAAAGGCCCTAAGCAACAATTTTTCAAACCTGCGCTTTTCACAGATTTTGGTAGGATATATTAAAATACTCCTTCACTCAAAATTTTAGTCTCATAAACGTTATATGCCTCTTTTTAAAAAGCCCCATTTGTTTATGATTTATTTTATTTTTAAAATGTTTTTTGCTTCTTGTTTAGGGCCTTTGTGAATGAAGGTCACGATATGGATAGTATGTATATGTATAAGTACATATGTATGTGGAACTGAAAATAATATACGTATATGGTAAGAAGCTGATGGAATTATAGTTTCACCAGAAAAGTTTCCAAAGATCATAAACCAAAACGTGCATAAGTATTTAAATCAAGGAATGGAAAGAAAATATCGTCCCATTTAGGCGTTATCCTCGTATCTGCAATAGAGTAAGCTCAGTATGAAAATTATTTTATTTTCGTCCACTAGGATACAATAAACGAATTCTATACCTTAAGTTTTTGATTCAACTATTACTATATGGTGAACACTAACTTAAAGTTTTTGTTTTATCTTAAAATAATATTATGCTTAAGCTGCTATTGTTATTGTTATTTTGATGCTGTGTACTATAAGAAATTTGACACTTTTTTGCTGCAAATATAAATTTTGTGTCTCCCTTTAATTTTTTTGGTCTTATCTTACAGCGAAAAAAGTGAATAAGTTCAGATAAAATGATTTACTGCTGATATCGCAACCCTCAAACAGATAGTTTCGCTATCAGCTGTAACCGGCCGTCTTCACGTGCTGGAAAATCTTGCCTGCGTGACGACGCATATGAATAAATTGGCGTTTACACAATATGTAAGTGTATGACCGAGCTTTTATTCCGTTTTGTGGCGTGTGCCTTAATGTTGTGACACAAAGGAGAGGGACCTACAGTTTTAGGCCGACTCCGACAGCTATTAGAAACAACTTTTTTGTTTTCCATACACGAGCGCAGATGTGTATTATAAATTTGTTCACCTAACGGTTGTTTGTAGCAGCCAAAACGAGTNTGCCGTCTTCACGTGCTGGAAAATCTTGCCTGCGTGACGACGCATATGAATAAATTGGCGTTTACACAATATGTAAGTGTATGGCAGAGTTGTTCCTCCGTTTTATGGCGTGTGCCTTAATGTTGTGACACAAAGGAGAGGGACCTACAGTTTTAGGCCGACTCCGACAGCTATTAGAAACAACTTTTTTATTTTCCATACACGAGGGTATTATAAATTTGTTCACCTAACGGTTGTTTGTAGCAGCCAAAACGAGTCGAGATAGATATAGACAAATGTATACATACATAAATGCTCAGAATAAAAAAAGAGATCGACTAAGCCATGTCTGTTCGTCCGTCCTACAGTCCGTATGTCCGTGTTCACGATAACTCGAGAAAAAATTTAGATATGTCAACGAAATTTGGTTGCCCTTCATCCAAGTTAGGTTGCAATTGAAAATGGGCAAAATCGGACAATAACCACGCCCACCACCCATATAACGGTACGATATTTCCACAAATACTGGATATAAATTGTTGAAAGTTGGTTTGCGAAGTAGAAAAAAAAAATAAAAAAATAACTTCCATAATACCAAATTTTCACTGGACATTGAAATTATACCATTTTAAAAATGTCATGTGGTTACGAACTTTCAAAGGTACTGTTTTCTTTAATTCTTCCTTTAATCCTCTCTGTTCTTTACAGCATTCACAGTACTGTGACCACTGACGCAAAATGGACAGTTCACGCAAGCTGGAAAAATTAAATCCTCGACGTCATGCCAATATATTTTCGCAACTACTGTTTGCTTGGGCCATACCATTGCTATATAAAGGTTCTAAGCAAGGTTTAAANTAAGTTAGGTATGAATTGAAAATGGGCAAAATCGCACAATAACCACGCCCACCACCCATATAACCGCACGATATTTCCACAAATACTGGATATAAATTGTTGAAAGTTGGTTTGCGAAGTAGAATTTTGGCATATAAAAGGACAGTTATGAAAAAATAAATTTTGGGTGGGACGAAGATCGCCGGGTCTGCTAGTGTATAAATAATAACTTCCATAATACCAAATTTTCACTGGGCATTGAAATTATACCATTTTAAAAATGTCATGTGGTTACGAACTTTCAAAGGTACTATTTTCTTTAATTCTTCCTTTAATCCTCTCTGTTCTTTACAGCATTCACAGTACTGTGACCACTGACGCAAAATGGACAGTTCACGCAAGCCGGAAAAATTAAATCCTCGACGTCATGCCAATATATTTTCGCAACTACTGTTTGCTTGGGCCATACCATTGCTATATAAAGGTTCTAAGCAAGGTTTAAATACAGATGACTTAACCATGTGCCTACCACAAGATTGTTCAGAAGATTTGGGAGATCGTTTAGAAAAGTAAGTAAAAATACAAAATAGCAAATACACTTAATCAAGAAATTAAGTACATAATCTGTACCTAGCTAGCAGCTAGAAACTCAATCTAACTTAAAGAACAAGGCTGCTGGAACCTGAGGCAATTTGGTCATAGTTAAGTGGGGCTGGAGAAATAAGCAGATTACACCCCTGCTTAATTAGACTTTCAGAAAAACTATCAGTTGGGATTTTGCTCTAGAAGAGACTACAGAAAAGGCCGGGTTAATGTTATATGCATATACATACGCTTTATATTTTAATATCCTCGCAAAAAACTATAAGCCTATTTGAGTGGAAAAGTTTTGTCGAGAGCATATACAATATACAATGTGGTTCATCCATTCTGAATACATCCGACCTAGTTTACGAAGTTATGCTCCAAATGCCATCCACTTCCAATTTTATTTACAGTGTCTGAATCTTTTTATTGCTTCTTTGCATGAAAGCTAATGACGTACTTCTTTCCAAAAAGGACTCTAGGATTCTGCTTGTCAATTGCGGCTAAACGTAAAGAGTATTGTGCAGACAATTTTCTAAACTACTCTCTGTGACCGGAACTCTGATCTTCGTGACATAATCAATACAACTGACACATCATCGGCATTGTTTCCTTTTGAATACCTCAGCAAAACACGTTATGATGGATCTGACTAAAGCTATGTATATCCAAAGTAACCTAGCCAGTCTCAGACCCCAAGTCTCACTAAAGATTCCCCAACACTATCCGAAAACTTTCAGCGCTCTATTTACCTTTAGCTCGGCGTGAGTTTTCCATCTTAGCTTCTTAGAAAGAGTTACCATTTACGCACGGCGATTGTCTTGGACTTAAAGAAAGCCATATGATGACACGAACGTATGTACTTATTTATCTACTTAAGACAGCTTAATTATTTCATGTGGCATTTGTGAAGTGATATCAAGGTATTTGTAAAAATAAATGGTGACACAAGTGGTCAAAATATTCAATGTTGCATACTTAGTGGCGCCAAATTTCTTTTTATCTGCCAAGTAAGTGAATGCAAACGAAAATTAAAAAAAAGGAAGCTTATTTTATGAGAATAATCATTCTTAAATTATATTAAATTCCTACTCTATTACTAATTTAAAATCTCTGATATCCGTCTTTATTCTTTCAGCAATTGGTACAATGAAGTGGAGCGCGCACATCGCAAAGGACGAAAACCATTGCTGCGCAATGCAATACTTCGGACTTTCTGGTTGCCCGCAGTAGTAGATGGCATCATATCGCTCATTTACATCATAATTGCGTAAGTTATGGATAGACCGGTTCACCGCATTAAAACTCTTATATTGGTATGAAGTCCTGACCAAAAATTACAAAGCAAAATAAAATCAAAGTTTTTTTAGATAAAAAAAAAAAAAACAAATAAGATTCAGTGAAAAGTTCACGTTTGGTGTTATTTTAACTTTTTTTTATAGTTAATTGCAGTTTTCTGAATTTTTTTCGGATTTGAGTAGTGCCCTTGCAGCCGTAGCCGAGTGGTAGTAGTAGGAATAGTAGTAGTATTAGTGGTATTCACCANGAAACAAATAAGATTCAGTGAAAAGTTCACGTTTGGTGTTATTTTAACTTTTTTTATAGTTAATTGCAGTTTTCTGAATTTTTTCGGATTTGAGTAGTGCCCTTGCAACCATAGCCGAGTGGTAGTAGTAGGAATAGTAGTAGTATTAGTGGTATTCACCAAATTGAACAAGTAGCCTGGCACTCTGGCAAATGGGCAGATAGCTCAGGCAACGACTGCCAGGCCACTTGCTCACTTTGGTGAATACTACTGGTATTTATTTACAATTACATTTCGGGTCTTAATTATAATTCTTTAACAAATTCAATCACTTTTATTTAAAAAAAAAGTTTTTCTAAATTTTCAAAATATTTGCTTAAAGGGTAAATTTTTAAATGCCGTTGGACGCTTTTAAAAATTCAAGATGGTTTAAATAGGGCGTCTAAACTAACTTTACATTAGATTTTGCCTTACAACTTTTATGCTTCTAGCGAGCTCAATACCAAAGCAGAAAAATTAACAATAAGGTGACCAAAAAAATTAAATCGATCCGCCGTGTACGTACGTTCGAATTTAACTTTTCCTTTATAAATAGTTGCGTTCGACAACACAAAAATTTGTAATAGTTTTTCCTAATTTTTGCAAGTTGGCGTTCGATAACAACAAAAAATTATCCATCACTCAAAAATTTAGAGAGCTAACATTCATTTTGCTGCAAGAGAAACGTTCTTTTTGTGCTGGAAAAGATTTAGCCAGCAAAAATTATCCATCACTAAAATATATGATCTGAAAACGTATGGTTGTAATTTTTGTAAACAAACAAGATTGAATTCTTCGAGTTTTGGTATTTGCTTATTATTTTGATTCACTTGAATAGGCACAAGGATGCGTAGTCTCCTTATGTGTATAGCAAAGTTTTTAAAATTGCACTTAATTCTTGCTGGCTAAAATTTTTCCAGTAAGAATTTGCAACTTCTCTCAGGAGAACTGTCACTTTGCGCTCTCAGTTTTTGAGTGATGGATAATTTGTTAGTCTGCGCAAAAATCATGATAATTCGTACAAATATTTTTGTTCGACGAACATATCTACCTACATATTTCCAGATTCCAAGATTACAAATAATTGCTGCAAAGCAAGCATTAAGGACATTCTTATTACCATTTTCGCATATATTCATACCTTTTTCTTGAATATGCTAGCAAAATTACGCACCGATTCGCACTAGAGGAGCTGTAAAACCGAGGATAACGAAGAAAAGTCGTAATTTTCCAGAGTTCGTCCTATTCACAGGACCTAAACTTAATGGAAAATATTTGTAATTTGATGTTTTGTAAAGTTTGCGTGGTAGACAACCCACGTAATGATTGGCAGTTGTCTTCCGGATAGGGGTTTTTTCCATACATTACAATTAAGGATGTAATATACAATACTAATTGTTGTATAGTAGAATTGAAATGAAACAGTGTGCTTTTGTTGGTTCAATCTAGTCCTTTCCTTATGTTAAAGCCACTGTACCTATTCAAGTGAATCAAAATAATAAGCATAAATAAACTTCGTGTAGTTTGATAAAACGTGGAATAAAATCTTTCTTTGAAATTGATCACTCTTCAATATCAGCTCAAAAATAAACTTCTCCGATGCCCAAAAATACAGATATATATAAGCTCGGCTCTGACGAAAAAATGTGTACCTATTCAAATGAAGTGAGGTGTATTTATGTACATATACATACATATATTTTCATGCTCGAATGTAATTTTCTTTATTTGTATTTCGCAGATCACTTATACCAGCCGTGCTAGCGCAGCTACTGATACAATTCCAAAAACAAAATGCGTCCACTTCAATTCTCACGCCGAATGGTACCACAGACACCGAAGATGTGATAGCAAATGCCACAAGTCGGGCAGCGCCTTCCATTGAGTCAGCCGCCATCAAAAATACTACGTCATTGTTAACGTTGGTCACTGATATTGGTGTGAGTGCAGGCAGTGGCGGAGGTAAGTGTGTCTAGTTGAATAAATATTTAGGCTTAGTAAGGATTAAACAAGTGAACTTTCAAAAGCATATACTCTAATGTACATATTTATGTGAATATGCACACTTATTTGTGTTGTAGATAGGGTAAGATCCCTGGGCCGCCAGACCTATCTTATTTGCTTACATAAAATCCAAAACAGTCTCGCTTAATTGTCCCCAAAATTTGACCACCCACCACACGAAACAAGTACTACGCTTCACGGATATGCGCTTTGAATGTCGGGACCCGTCATTAGAAAGGTGCCTCAAATCAACTGCTGGTTTTCTTAGAGAAATACTAGGCTAACTACCATAGTACAGAAAATAAATAATATAAAAAAAAAATGTTATGTTATGCCAAGTACTAAGCTAAACTCCCCTCCACTTAACCCATTCCAACTAATGTTATTTTAGCTCATTCAACTTACATAAACTATCCTTAATTTTATCGGTTGAATTTCAACCGCTGGGCGAACACTAGTTAAAATAATTCAACGATATTAATAGAAAGGTGCACACACATGCATTTACATAAGC
>NW_016164145.1:0-16048 GCF_001687245.7 Rhagoletis zephyria | reverse complement strand
ACTTTTTAATATACAACGCTTTTATAAATGGACTAAAAAGTAGAAAATAATATTTCTCAGTCCCATAGAATTTGTTTTGATAACTTTTGATTTTGAAATTTTAGCAAAAGTGTATGTACATACAAACGAGCACCAATTAATTTTATTTAAAGAAATGGCGTGTCGTCTATTTCCGCTGTAGCAAACGTAGTACATAGGGCGACATCTAGATGTCATCTACCTCGCCCTATTTACTACAGATGTCGCCCTATGCACTATGCTTTTTTATAGGAACTTTTCAAAGCAAAGCTTTATGGTGTCACACAACATTGAAAGTTTCTGGATCCACACCATTGAAAGTTTCTGGACACACAACATTGCAAGTTGATAAAAGCGTTGTAAAATGGGATGGACGGGGCAAGATTGCGACAGCTTGTATCCCTATTTACCCTATCAGTGAACGAATTACAACAATCGGCATGAAAGCTAAACATATAAACGAGCTACGAGAATCGATCACGGGAATGCTGCAGAAGTAGAAACACTTTGGTTTTATAAGCGTGATTACTCGCGAGTGACGTTAGTGCGATATTTTTTACGGTTGCGTGAGTGTAAGAAAGTATAGTTAGTAACTACCTATCTTTCACCATTGATAGTCGACTACTGTCTAACAATCTACATTCCTATCTGAAGAGTGAGTCCACGGGGACCCCGCTGCATAGCCTGATGAGTTTTATTGAAAAAGCCTTCAGTTACAAGGATTATTGTCTTGTAGCCTTTCTAAATATTGAATAACTCGGAGGCCATATTGCAGGGCTTGAGGGGACTGGAGGTGGAGTTTATAACTCAGCAGGGTGATCACGACAAGTGTCGGTGAGCGTGCTCTCGCCACTGCTTTGGGACTTAACCGTGAACTCTCTCTTGCGAGAGACGAAATGGGTAAGCGCCAAGGTTGTGCTTATGCCGATGACGTAGCCATAACGTATAGAGGGGGCAAGTCCCGCAAAATCTGTGTGAATTGATGCAGAGGGCACTTCGCGAAGTATCAAGATGTGGCCAGTGCGTCAATTCGGAGAAAGTGGAACTTGTACTCTTTACGAGAAGATGCCCCCACAAGACTCCACCTGAACTAAATGTGCGACTCTTAAACTTAACGAATAAAGGAAAATTCTTAGGCATCATTCTCAACAAAAAACTCAGCTGGAAGGGGAACATAGTCCAGCGTTATGAGAAGGCGTCTGTGGCTTTATATTCATGCAACCAGGGCCATTTGTAAGAAATTGGTGTTGAACCCGAGTATATATAGATTTACACAGCGGTTGTTAGACTAATTCTTTTTTGTGAAATTATATTTAGTATGGTGGTCGGTCTTGAGCAAGACCCCTTAATCTACTCAGCAAAGTACAGAGGATGAGTATGATCTGCATTAGCGGAGCGAGCCGCACAAAGCCAAATGAACGGTGGAGTGAGAGGGGGGCTCTTTTGCCGCAGCCCTGTCCTGAGCCAATCATTTCGACTACAGAACTACTTTAGTATCTTCCAACCTGAGGTCTTAGCTTTAAAAGGCTGCTTTTAAGAGAACTTATCTATGCTCGCGCTAGCGAGAATTGTCGAATTTCTAGGCAAGCTTGGCCTAGGTGGGATCGAAAAAGGTCTCGAGGAGTATATTCTCTAAAAAGGGAGGATATATATCACACAATTGGTGCTCTAACAGGCCACTGCCTTATAGATGCTGCAGAACATTTATAAAAACCAGCACTTCGACTTTAACGAAAGTAAGTACCGTTTTCATGTACTATTCCTACCTGCTGCCTGTAAAGGGCCCGTCTCTACTACATATTCCCAGTGATCGGGTTTCTACCACATTTTGGTATATCTGCCACTTTTTTGAGCATCTACCACATCTTGGTCTAGGTCACAAGGTCTGAAATCTACCACATATTCGCGTTTTTGAGTAGTTTTATTTTTGCTTGACATAATTTTCTTAATTTTAAGAGCAAAGAATGGGATTATAAAATAAACTGTAAAATATTAAATTTTCTCAAATTCAATTTTTTGACAGGAAACGTGGTTTTATTGCTTTAAAGTGCAAAATATATGATTTATAAAAATAATTAATAGCGAAAATGTTAAAAAACGGCGATTTTTGTGAAAGTATTAGCAAATTTCAGTGCATCAAAAGCTTCTAAATCGTTGTTTATCTTTTCTTGATAATTGTCAAAAAATCCCAAGTAGCGCTTTCTGGGAACGTGCCACATTTGTTCACTACATCGGTATGTGATAAAAAGAAAACCTGGCAGCACTCCGCAAGGTTGCAGAAATCTTTCAAAATATGTTCGAAAAATATCGTGGTATGGAAGGAACTGCTTTACATTGTCAAGGAAAAAAATTGTCAGAACTCAACGCAATTTTTAGCAACTTCAATCTTACACTTTATTATACTAAAATTAATTTTCTTAAATTCTAATTAAAATGTTTGCAATTTAGGTGAAATCTTGCAGAATTTTTTTAATTTTTGTACAAAGTTTGATACAAAACCTGAGATCTACCACGTTTTTTTTGAAATCTACCACATTTTTTTTTCCAGATTCTACCACACAATTTTTTTTTAAGTCCGATCACTGCTTATTCCCTATATTTTGTTACTTAAAAAATAAGTTAAGGATGGCGGGACAAGGATAGTCCAAGCACATAATTCATTTTGTAGCTGAAATTGTTCTTTCTGTTTTTCAATCAAATATCTATTGCTTTGGCAGAATCAAATATCTATTGCTTTGGCAACAGTTGTTTCTGGCGCTAGTAATCACTGGACAAAGCAACACATTTTCGTCTATTGAACTGTATGCCAATTCTCATTTGCGTTGTTGGTGTTTCCGACAGGGCAGGAGTGTGATGTAATGTGGAACGATTTTCCGTCATCCCTTGTCAAATTTGGTTTGGGAAATTTGGTATGCCAATTAGTTAATCATTAATTGATTGGTTGACTGATTTGAATGCGTGCCACATGCATGGATACTTTTCAATAGGTACATTTGAGTAGTCCACTTGCAAAGTGCGCTATTTAAAATTTTTTCGATTTTTAGTTTTTGGTGGATTACGTACCAGTATTTAAAGTAGTTTCATGTCCACTAATAACACACAAAATTTTTTTATATTCTGAAAAAATAGCATAAAATGTTTACTCTTCCTCCAAAAGTCGCTATCATACATATTTATAAACTTTCAAAAGTATCCATTTTCTGATGAACTTAGAAAACTGCTTTAGGTCGTATAGACTGTTAATGTTATCTCATGTCATGGTATGTTATGTTATAATTTTATAAGGCTCTTATTTATCCAAATTTTCAGGTAATAATAAAAAATATTCAATTTAAATATTACTTGTTGTCGTAGTAGTTTTTTCAAATTTATGGCTTTCTATTATAAAACCACATAACGCTGTTTGCAAGTGGACTACTCATTTCATTTTTTTTTTGTTTTCATTGTTTTATAACAGTTTTTTTATGTATACTTAATTTTAGCGTCTTCAAGCACGACTGATGTCATCGGAAAGTCTACTACTAATTCATTTGTGATTGCTGATAATTCATCTACCCCAGCGGCCCAGCCTGATTTAGCAGCTTCCGAAGATCCGTTTTTATTCATCCTAAGTGATGTTTATTGGCTGAGCGCTATTCTGGTCATATCCTCATTCATCGGATGTTTCCTCATTCATCATGTGGATTTGCGGCAGAGATTGATGGGAGCTCGCATGCGCATTGCATGCTGCTCTCTGATCTACAGAAAGGTGAGTGGGTTATTAAAAAGGCTATTCTGTGGCTAAATAATTTTTAACTTGGTTTCATTATATATTTAGCTGTAAATTATTTACTTATGATAATGGCGTTATGACCTCTTAAAATTTATTTATTTAATATATGTATAGTCTATGAATAAACAAACGATGAGATCTGGTTAAATTCATTAGGAGCGCGGGTAATTGGTGCATTTCGCGCATAATTTGTTCTACTATTAATGCCATAAAGAGGGGCAGAACAATCTAAAAATCTTCTAAATCTTCTTGGAGCATTCAAATTTATTTTCTCAAGTAGGGCAGAACAATCAAAATCTCCCTGGATAATGCCATAAATAAAA
Organism: Rhagoletis zephyria; assembly: GCF_001687245.7. Lineage (NCBI taxonomy): Eukaryota > Metazoa > Arthropoda > Insecta > Diptera > Tephritidae > Rhagoletis > Rhagoletis zephyria. The sequence continues at coordinate 11,935 of NW_016164145.1, read as the reverse complement.
GTTAAAGAAAGAATTGACCTTCTGTTTTATATGGGTTTAGGACTTAAAAGAAGTAAACGAGCATTATTTGATGGAACAGGATCAGTGAATCGTAGGGATGGCAATGCATACCTAAGGAAGACTTTTTAAATTCGTTCAATCCGGTTAATTAACAATTTTGGAATAGGCCGCCAAATAATAACAGAGAACATATATAACGCCCTGGTACGGTTGCCAGTAAAAAAGCCTGGCAAAGTTCCTACGTCGGGCCTACTCAGGTGAAGCGAGTTTTTGTCATCTTTACCTCTTACCTTCTGTTTTTGTCCAACAATATTGGCCTTCCTTTCATCCAGATATAATAATTTCGCGGTGGTAGGTAATAAAATCAACGGAAATAAGGTCAATTTACTTTATTTCCCACCCTGGTGCGAAATAAAGTCAATTGATATTATTACCTTTTCTAAAGCGAAATAAAATCCATTGACATTATTGCTCTTACAAACATTAAATTTGCTTAGCTTCGCGGCGGCCCGCGTCCGTGCGACATACCTCGCGCCCCGCGTACCCGCGCGACCTGCGCGCCACACCACGTCACGCTACGCCGTGGATTTTGAGATGGTTTCGTTCCTCTGTCTTACCAAATTATATCTATTGCCCTATTGTCTCCTGATTAGCTTTCGCGTTATTCAAGGATAGCTTAATCTAGATAGCACAGATTCCATGAGAGCTCGTCACCAAGAATAGCTCCCAGATATTTCACTTCTTCAGAGAAGTACATTTTTTCTTCTCGTGGAAGTAGTTCTCCAAAGTTTACCTTTTTTCCTAGTCTTCTTAGAGCTAACGTTTTAATAAATTTACTGCACGATTTGGCGACTATGTTCAGTGCATTCTGATTAAGCAGACAGTATCTCAACGTAGAGGCTTTTGCCACGAAGAGAGCAGAGTAGCTCGTATTCGTCGAAGTGAGATTCCTTCAGCCAGACTCCTTCCTAATGGTATTGATTCTAGACTTGAGGGCTCTGGCTTTCCCAAGCATATGGTAACGACAAATCCTTTGCGCCGGACGTATTTGTCGATTAGATAGTGTTACTGTTATCAAAAGCACCTTTCGCGTCCAAAAATCAACCTACGTCCAATTCTTTATTTTACTTAGAAAATTAATTTTTTTTTTGAGAATCTGCATATTGAACTTCATGGCGGAAGGTCAAACTCGTTTTAATGCAAAGGCTTTTCTGGCCGCCATAGACGAGTGGTTAGCGGTGACCCCTACCACCCGGTTGCACACAGTTTCCATTCCTGGATCTGTAAAAACTTCCCCTTGCATGCCTATCCGCGATCCTTCTCGTGGTTTTTAGTAGAAGAATATAAGTTTGATGGGTCGGCATGACTTTGTTCGGTTTGTTGATTTCCCCCTACTCTGGGAATGTACCTAACCTTCACTTCTTACTGTTTGTGCGTTGGGTATCCCCAAGCATATCATCTGTTAATGATCTACATAGATCTCATCTTTTACATATGTAATTTTATTAGAAAAATCGCTAAACCCCTTAGTTATAATTAGTCTACTAATAACAATATTTGAATTCTTATTTTTCAGACCCTTAACCTTTCGATGCGTTCAGCTGGACAAACGCCCACAGGCTATCTAATCAATCTGCTCTCCAACGATGTAAATCGCCTTGATTATGGTTTTATTTTCATGCATTGGATTTGGATATTGCCTTTGCATGCTATGCTAATTTGCTATCTCATTTGGTTGCGCAGTGGTTGGGCCGCCATTGTGGGTGTTGTAAGCATTCTACTTCAAACTATTCCCATACACACTGCCCTCAGTAAGTTGTCTTCGAAATTACGCATGAAAATCGCCGAACGCACCGATGCACGCGTTGGCATCATGCATGAATTGGTGCAAGGAATACAGGTGATTAAAATGTACGCCTGGGAGAAACCCTTCCAGGCTGTGGTGGGCGAAGCACGCCGACGTGAAATTAAACAAATTCGTTACGCTTCCTATTTGCGTGGCTTCTACTTGAGTACTATGGTGTTCACTCAACGTTCCACGCTCTACATCACCATCGCAACAGCGGTACTAATGGGAAATCAAGTTTCAGCGGATATGGTTTTCTCAAGCGCTAGCTACTATGACATACTAAAAATTGTTGCGGCCATTTGGTATCCGCTCGCAGTGTCACTCGGTGCTGAGGCATTAGTATCGCTAAAGCGTGTTGAATCGTTCCTATTGCAAGAGAAACACGATGAGAAGGTACACGGGCTGACACATAGGAAGGGCGAACCTAAAGGAGATGAACGTGATGCCTCCACAGCAATTGTACTCAAACAAGTGAATGCGAATTGGGATTTGGCAAAACCGCAGCTTACATTGCAGAATATCAATTTGAAGATAGAGAGAGGACAATTATGCGCTGTTATCGGGCCAGTGGGTGCGGGTAAGGTAAGTGTAAAATTATTTATCTGTATATATTGTACTACTAATAAATTTACGTTTTTTAGAGCTCATTGTTACAACTGCTATTGTCCGAATTGCCGATCATAGATGGCGAAGTGGTTATACGAGGTGAACTTTCTTACGCCGCTCAAGAACCATGGCTATTCGCCAGTACTGTGCGCAATAATATACTATTCGGCGAAACTTACGATCGCAAGCGCTATCAGGAAGTGACTAGGTGTTGTGCCCTTACTAAGGATTTCCAACAGCTAGCCAATGGTGACAAGACGAATGTGGGCGAACGTGGCGCATCATTGTCCGGTGGACAGCGTGCGCGTATCAGGTAAATTGCTGTCGTCTATATTCTATACTTGCTAGTTATATAAAGAGAAGTCCCTTTTTTGTAACAGGTAATCTCGCGAAAGGCTAGTCCGATTTTCATGAAATTTTGTATATAAATAGCTTTCAGCAACCACCATGTCATAGGCCAAAAGAAGTTACTCTTTTCGGTAGGTTGACCAGGGACCGATCTATTCGAAAAAATCGTGTTTATGGTCCGATTTGCTTAAAATTGTATACGTTGGTAGCTTTTTGCCTAGATTAGCATTTCCGGGAAGTGCACCAGGGACCCCTCTATTGGGAGAAATCGTATTTATGGTCCGATTTGCTTAAAATTTTATACGTTGGTAGCTTTTTGCCTAGATTAGCATATATGATTTTTTCCCGGAAAGTGGATCAAGGACCGCGCATTGAGCACTCTCTAAATATTATTTGATTTCAATAAATAAAATGGGGATATAATCTTTTCGGTATAGAACAATCTTAATGGGCGCCGGCATTAAAATTTCGGATTTTCTGTTGATTGGCCTGCTCTAATTAGAAGCTTTGGAGAGTGGCCCCACTACTGAAAACCGGCAAAGCAGACGACAAAGGCGAGTCTCATCGCCCGATAACTCTCTTTTTCCCAAGTAGCCAAGAAACTTGAGACTTTACTACTCCGTACTTTACGTACAATTTATCAAACTCATCATCGATATGTTTTCTGTAAAGTGTACAGCCTAAGCTCTATAAACACTCAGAAGCGAAATGGCTTCTATGTGTTGGCCTTGCAATGCTACTAGAAAACATTGAGATATCGTCCCTCTCACTGGGACTAAAACAGTCAGCACTATTTTGTTATCCAACTTCTATGCCAAGAAGAATTAAGCAGTGGCTTCACATATGTGTTTAACTTCAACATATCGAAGCTCGCTGAGCCACCGGAGAGGCTTTTACTGATCTTATATGCTAACAACTGTTCGATATTGACTTTTGTCTTCTCCAAGTAAGATAGAGAGAGCGTGTGGGTCTGATAGTGAATGAGGACAAAACAAAGTATCTCCAAAACAAAGGAATTCTGTGCGATGGAAATATCAAGTGGAGAAGAACTTGTTTTCACTTGGGATTTACAATTGACAATGAAGAGAAAATACTGGCGTTATAGCGCCAATCAAAAAGAATGATGAAAGTGATTGATTATCTATCCGATCTTTATTGCTTCTCACTGCAGGGAGCATACCATCTTACCATCAATGATCAACAGAGCCAACTGTTAGGCACGTCAGAAGGCTTCTTCACGAAGCCAAGGACGAGATCCAGACATAAATTGCACAACAATCGAACCCGACGTTGGACAGATAATTTCAATTCTCGTCCGTGAACTTCGTCGTAGGAATTTATCCATCTTCTATCGCAGAGGAAGAGTTAAAGCTGCCACGGGAGGCCTCGAGTAGCTTATAAGTCTAATAGGCGGCACACACGGTGCATCTGACTCATGAATCATTTGTGTACGTATTGGCTCGGCTTTCGACTACACACAGTTGAGTCACTCAGAGTCATGTCGGTGTAACTAACACATATTTATTTTCTCTAACACATGCAAACCGACTCGCGAGTCAGACGCAAGGTGTATGCCGCCTATTAGTCTGCTAGCACAGTTGTTTCGGGTTATATAGTTTACGTTTTGCTGGGTAGCTTGGGTCGCGGGTTTTTTCATTTCGGAAATAGCAAGCCTTTTGAGTTATTCGTTTACAGTGAATAGATTTCACTGCAGATTAAGGATTTAGATAAGGAAATCTCTCGAACAATTTCCAAAGCCTTTTGTACCAATATTTCGCTTTGCATGATTTGTTTTCTGTTATTTAATCCAAAACTTGGAATAAATAAGAAATAAAGCTTAAAAATAAATACAATCGAAATTCTTGTAATTTCATGGAGAAAAAATACTCACAATGTCTTTATATGTATATTTTCTCAATTTCTTTCCAGCTTAGCACGTGCCGTCTACAAACCCGCTTCCATTTATCTTCTCGACGATCCACTTGGTGCTGTGGATGCGCACGTCGGGCGCCATCTTTTCGACGAAGTCATCGGTCCACGTGGCCGTTTGGCCTCCGAAAAAGCAACACGCGTTCTCATTACCCATCAAGTACACTTCCTTACCGAAGCCGATTGGATTGTAATTTTGGAAAATGGTTGCATATCACATCAAGGTACCTACGAGGAGCTATCTAACAGTGATTTAGATTTTGCTAAACTACTTGAGCGCATAAAGGAGAAGGAGTGTGAAGATGAAAACGAATCGATTTTGTCATACGATCTGAGTACCTACGAAGTTGACGACATACCGTATATTGATGGTGAGGGAGATGGCTATCAATCGCTACGTCGTACCAGTGTTAATGATGGTTACCTAACACGAAAATCGGTTAGTCTGGCCATTAGTTCGGTAGCAGATCTCTCCGAAAATTTGGGTGGACCTGAAGATCAGGCGAAGGGTGGAGTTTCAGGACGTGTTTGGTGGGAATATTTCCATGCTGGTAGCAATCTTTGCGGTTTGATCTTAATGACAATTTTCATGCTAATGTCGCAGGTGGTTTGCAGTGGATCTGATTATTTTGTAAATATTTGGACACAACAAGAATATTTGCGTTCGCTAAGTAAGCCAACCACGTTTACCACATTCGAATGTTTGTACATATATGGTGTACTGATAATTGCTGTTATTTTGGTAAGTTTGATAGAAAATTTTGAAAAATAATATCTATGCACATACTATGCCAGTTCTGTTGATTGGTCATGAAATATGTCTTTAAATTGTGTAAAAATACCTAATAATAGATTGGCGCTTACACATATGTTAGTGTTTGGCCGAGCTTCTCCTCCGAATTGTGGCGTGCGCCTTGATGTTGTCACACAAAGCGGAGGGACCTACAGTTTTACGCCGACTCCGAACTGCGATTGTATTTTTTATGAGAAGCCATTTTTCATGGCAGAAAAACACTCGGAGGTTTGCCATTTCCTGCCGAGGGACGACCGCTGTTAAGAAAAAACCTTTTTTCTATATTTTTTGCGATGTTGCTTTGACCGGGGTTTGAACCCAGATGCTGCGGAGTGGGATCGCGCACTGCTTACCACTACACCACAGCGGCCTCCGAAATATAAATTTAGAATGGTGGTGATTGATATACGAATTACTGATTTAACCCTCTGTTGTGTGCTGTGGCCTACGCAGGCCATTTCGATTGTCAAAGGTGTATATCTTTCGTTAAATCTTTTAGAATCGNGAGGGACCTACAGTTTTACGCCGACTCCGAACTGCGATTGTATTTTTTATGAGAAGCCATTTTTCATGGCAGAAAAACACTCGGAGGTTTGCCATTGCCTGCTGAGGGACGACCGCTGTTAAGAAAAAACCTTTTTTCTATATTTTTTTGCGATGTTGCTTTGACCAGGGTTTGAAGCCAGGTGCTGCGGCTGCTTACCACTACACTGCGCGCAATGCTTACCACTACACCACAGCGTCCTCCAAAATATTAATTTCGAGTGGTGGTGATTGATATACGAATTACTGATTTAACCCTCTGTTGTATGCTGTGGCCTACGCAGGCCATTTCGATGGTCAAAGGTGTATATCTTTCGTTAAATCTTTTAGAATCGGCGACAATATACCATATCCGTCGACGAAGTAAAGAGTATGTGAATTCTACAAACATTGCCGGCTAACGCATAAGGAAAAAAACGGTTTTACAAAAAAACTGTTGCCACAAATTTGTAACTTTCTATTCATTTTTTTTTTAGAAAAATTCTAAGTATGCAGTTGTATATCTCATTCAAAGGTGCCAGAAAATTGCATTTATTTTTGGCAATTTTTTTTTTTCGCAGGTGCTTCCATGCAAAGTATGTTCGAAAATTATATTTTTTTTTTGTAAGGAGAAAATGAGCAACACGTTCCACTGACAAGACATCCACGGTGTGGAAACCAAAAGCTACACTTGCGACGTGTCTAGTCGCCGGACCGTCAACTACATAACCAGTTTTTATATGTTGGGTTTTTTATATAAATTAATTATAATTAATAAATTTTTCACAGTAATTAGTAAAAACATTAAAAAAGGCAAAATTTGGGAAATACTTTTTGAAGACGAATCAATTACATTTTAAATACATACATCTAACGTTTCTACGTTTTCTCATAGGTGGTCTAGTCAGGCCATTTCACACAACGAAGGGATAAAAAAATTTCACACAACGGACAGTAAAAAAAAATGTTGCTCAGGATAAGCAATATCTTAGTTTTTTTGTATAATTAAGCGACAGAGCCAAATCCAATCCGAAATGACTGAGAGTATTTGGGCTTCATGTACAAAAGGTGAGCTTAATTAACTGAAAATCGATTCGGAGCTTTAACTCACTTTTCGCGCATGAGGCCCATCTCCAAACGAAATTTGACAAGGGTTGACAGAAAATCGTTCCACAATACATAATACTCCTATCCTATCGGAAACACCAACAACCAAAATGTAGATATGAGTATTCTGTGTAGCCTCTCCTCAAAGCCTATTTTCTTACATTCGGTTGTACTGTAGGCCCAGGAAACATACAGTTTCGACGGGGATAGACCATAGAGGGAAATTGAATGAGGGGGTTTGATTGGCCATATTAAGCGGTGGTTAGTGTCATGCATCACATCATCACATATTAGATCAGTATGTCTGGGTTGATTCTAGAGAATTAGGAGTCTAAACTGCTACAACATACCAAACGAACTTATGTCTAAGTAACGAAGCTCCATATTTGTCTTCGATGACTATGTAGATTCTGTATGTATGCCTAGAGTTTATCGAGTGGTTCCAAAATTCTATCAGAAAATAAGCCAGTAATCAAATAGATTAAGAATGGGGCTCCGTTGAAATTGAGGACTTATCCGCTGCGTTTGAGACCAAACAAGGTTTTAGACAAGGCATTCACTCTCGCGCGACTTTTCATTCTGATTTTAGAAAGCGTAATAGGGGCTGCCAATTTGAATCGCAGCCGCACCATATCAAGCCTTAACCGCCAAAAAGATGTAAGCGTCATTTTTTTTTTATGCTGAAATGCATCAAGATGCTTTAGGAACATTTCTGCATAAACAAGAAAATTAAAAAAAAATTGCTTACATATTTTGGCGGTTAGGGCTCGATATATAGCAAGGGAGCAATGCTGCTGGCGTAGGCACATGACATCGGCATCGTCAGCCTGAAACTTAGGCACGTAAGCGCAGCATTTTCCAACAAATCAAGCGAAGAATTACTCCTTCCAACAGGTACTACGTTGAGGTGGGTAGGCAATCAAAAAACGGAGCCCTCTCTCGATGAACAAAAAAACGTGGACGATCAAACAAAGGTGAGAAGGCTTTGAGTGCTTCGGAGAAAACTAGTCTAAAATATAGCGACGCTCTGGTGAAAAGAAGGACACACATGGGTAAACAACGAAAACAAAGGCCGCTCACTTCTGCAGAAAAACTGGTCGGCTCTCGGAATGAACAACTGGCGCATATTCGAAATAGGCAAATTTTTTTGGTCCGCCCAAACCTACAAGCGGTTGTAGTGCATGTTTGAAGCATTTTACTAGTTCTCAGTGATCACTCAGTTATGCATATCATATTTTCCAACCAGTCGGCCAATCGCCTTTTATGTTGCCCACAAGATTTCTTTATCTTTGACTCTGCTGTCGATACGTTTGGACTTATTGGGATGCTTATTAGCGGCCTCCCTAAACTTATTCCTAAATGTAAGTTCTTCAACATCCCGATTTCCTTACAAGCCCTAACAATAACACCAACGACTACCGTGTCGAATTTAATCGAGGGATCATAGATGATCTCTTAGAAATCTGCAGCATGTATATATTTTAAAATAAAGAGCATTCACACTGGAAGTAGGAAAAAAATAGTTTCTCCATCATCGCCACAGTTCCTTGGTAATGTTCGCGTTGGTCCGTGGTTCATCTTGAATGACTTAAAAGGTTCGGGCTCTTAGTTGAGTTCTAATAACGGGTGTTCCAGATTATGTATTTTAAATGCAGGATACCTCCTGCTTGATTCCTTCTGTCTTCGGTTAGGGCTGCATATGCGAATTCTATGTAGTGAATATAGCGCTAAATTCCTCAGCAGCTCCGTGTGGAGTTCTATTCCAACTTTTGTCACGTTAGGGCACGTTATAGTTTTGAACTAAAGTTGAAGTTGAGTTCAAAACTAAAAAGCGTTTAGAACTTTTCTCAGTTGCTCTCCCAGAGAGAAAAACACAACAACAACTGCGTGGAAAAAAAGTTCTGAAATGTAACCATGAATCCGCCTTTAGTCACGATATGTTCTAACTTAAAGTTGCCTGGTATTTTTCTTGGCATTTTTATTTTAGTACTCTAAATCGTTTTTCTTCTCTCTCCTCCATACAGATGACTATCTTCCGTGGCTACCTTTTCTTTAAAGTCTGCATGCATGCGTCCAAAGTGCTGCACGATCGCATGTTTGGCTGCATACTGCGTGCAACAATGCGTTTCTTTGATACAAATCCGTCCGGTAGCATTCTAAATCGCTTCTCCAAAGATATGGGCGCCATTGACGAATACCTACCAAAGGCCATAATGGATTTCATACAAGTCGCCTTAGCCATGTTTGGCATATTAATTGTGATCACTCTAGTCAATCCCATACTGCTAGTGTCTACCTTCATAATGGCTGTGGTAGATTACTGTGTGCTGCGGCTCTATTTGCGGCCATCACAAGATCTAAAGCGCTTGGAAGGCATATGTGAGTGTGCTAGTGTTGTTATTTGTGAGCTGGGTTTTTAATATTTTTAAATTTGTCTCAACTTCTTCAGGTCGCAGTCCCGTCTTCTCACATCTCTCTGCTACACTATCCGGCATTGCGACGATACGCGCACGTGAATTGCAAGATGTTGTAGCGAAGGAGTTCGACAGTCTGCAGGATGTGCATAGCGCAGTTTGGCAGCTAACAATGTCCTCAAATATAGCGCTGGGCTTGTGGTTCGACTTGGTCAGCTGCTGCTTCCTTGCCTCTGTGACTTTCAGTTTCACACTGGGCGACAATCGTAAGTGCACTCAAATCTGATTTAATAACTTTACACATTCTCTCTTCGTCACTTTCAGGCACATTTAGCGGCAATGTAGGTCTAGCTATTTCGCAAGCTACGATACTTACCGGCATGGTGCAATATGGTGTACGCCAAGTGGCCGAATCGCTGCAACAAATGACCAGCGTTGAGCGTGCACTACAATATACCGATCTCGAACAAGAGTCTGAAATTACAAAACTGCCGCCGAGCAATTGGCCCACACAGGGGCAGGTTGAATTTAAGGATTTGTCGCTGCGTTATGATCCCAGCAATCCAGCCGTGCTGAAACACTTGACTATCACAATCGAACCTAACTGGAAAGTTGGTGTGGTGGGACGCACTGGCGCCGGCAAGAGTTCACTCANCCAGGGGCAGGTTGAATTTAAGGATTTGTCGCTGCGTTATGATCCCAGCAATCCAGCCGTGCTGAAACACTTGACTATCACAATCGGACCTAGCTGGAAAGTTGGTGTGGTGGGACGCACTGGCGCCGGCAAGAGTTCACTCATTGGTGCGCTCTTTCGACTCTCACATCTGGAGGGTGACATTCTGGTCGATGGCATTGAGACGGGCAGTATTTCACTGGAGGCGCTGCGTTCAAAGATTTCGATTATACCACAAGATCCCGTGCTGTTCTCCGCCACAATACGTTACAATTTGGATCCATTCGATAAGTATGGTGATGCCGATTTGTGGCGCGCGCTAGAAGATGTAAGTTAAGAGTTTGCATGACCTTCTTTTAGGTTTAAAAACGTTTCATGCACATACATATATATGTGTAGGTTGAATTGAAAGGCGTCATACCAGGCTTGGATTACATGGTGAATCAACGCGGCAGCAATTTCAGTGTTGGCCAACGTCAGCTGCTATGCATGGCGCGTGCTATATTGCGTAACAACAAGCTGTTGGTACTGGATGAGGCCACCGCCAACGTGGATCCACAGTGCGTTTTTAGTGAAGTGTTTTCGTTTTTTGTAAAATCGCTTTATTTCATCTCTGCTCTATCTCTTTCTATTGTATCTTAGAACTGATGCCCTCATTCAATCCACCATTCGTACCAAATTCATGCACTGCACTGTGTTGACTGTAGCGCACCGCCTACGCACCGTTATAGATTCAGATCGTATACTCGTTATGGATGATGGCCGTGTACGAGAATTCGATATACCGCATTTATTGTTAAAGAAGGAAGGTGGTGCCTTACGGCATATAGTAGACGCTACTGGTGCCGAAGCGGAATTGTTGAAGAAAATTGCCAGCGAGACATACCATAAGATGCAGCGTGCATGAGTGTGTGGGTCGGGAGAGGTGGGGAGAGTAGGTTAGAGTTTGAAAAACAATCGAAGGTACGCACGTAGGGTGAAGCGCTGTTTTTGTTAGCTACATTCATCGTACAGTTTCATAAGTAAAAACACTATCAGCTGATTGCCAAAATATGCCTACAGCTGAGATCACCTGTTTTTTGGCATGTGCTCTTATCTTTTACAATTTCTNGGGAGGGGAGAGTAGGTTAGAGTTTGAAAAACAATCGAAGGTACGCACGCAGGGTGAAGCGCTGTTTTTGTTAGCTACATTTTCGGGTTGAAATTTAAAAAAAATGGAATCGTTAATGATTAGGTTATAAAATTCAAACTGCCTTTATTGAAAAGTACAATTTTATAGAAGTTTACTAAAAATTGCAAACATACATATGTATGGACATCAGACCGTACCTGAAAAAAAGTTCGCTATAAACGTTTTAATTTACAGCCCTATTCGCGTTAATTGTCGTTAATTGTCACAGTTCAATTGTCATTATCGTGTCATCAACTGTAGTGATGGTATGCACAGTCAATAGTTCTGTTCGCTATGCAAATGCCATTAAGAATAAGCCAGTAACAAAATTCAGAGAATAGGGTATCTTACTCTCTCAAAGAGAGAAACTTATTAATTAAACTTAAGTTTTCCGCGTAAGTAAGTAAGTAAGTATATGCCCGACCGCAACTCAATTCTGACAAAGGCTACGCTAAATTTCCATCGCCAAACTTCTCTTAATTAAAAGCCGCAAAAAACAAAATACCCAATATGGAACCGTCCG
>NW_016164144.1:0-33082 GCF_001687245.7 Rhagoletis zephyria | reverse complement strand
TCGCTCTCCGTACAAAAATAGCACTGAAATTATAAAGTCTATATTTTGAGACTTCCGCCAAAATATCACAGAGAAATATTAAAATTTATGTAAGCTGGACTGATTTGAAAATACCTCCAAAAATCGATTAAAAAAAAAAATAAACAAAATTAGTTTTAAAAAATATTTTTTACAAAAAATCAATCAAATTTAGCTTAGAAAATCATCATATGAATTTTTAAAATTTTATCAAACGAAATCGTTATAATGAGACATATTTTAAAATCGGTTGCGCTCAAGTAAATTTATTCCCAAAATATTTTAACGGAAGTCTTAAATGCATTTTATAATCCCGTTGGATAACCCGCAATTTTTTGGTGAGGCAGCCTAATGTAATTACATACATAAGCACATTTAACTAGAATCATTTCTCTATCCCATATATCTCTACTAGGGCATCTTAGACGCTGCCGTTAAACTTGAACGTCAACTGGGCTTGTCTATCTGGATTTGGTCCACTTTGTTATGTATGTATGTATGTATGTATGTAAGTATATGTACGAGCTAACTTGTTTGGTCGCCTGTTGTTGCCGACTGGTACCAGATTTGATGGTGTGATGCTTACAGACTGGCAGACTCCGATTTACGCATGTCATACAATGTAAGAGCGTTTACTTAGCTTAATAAGTTTAAATATGTGTATTTATGTATGTATATGCATGTGATTGTATATGGAAATATGCATATTGGTATAAATCTCACATAATTGTTTAATACATGCAACGTTCTTATTGCTTTGGGCCCTCGAAATTTGAGCGACAAGACGACGCTGCAGCTATTGTTAATAAACCATTTAATATAAACAAGTGAACCCGCATGGCGTTAAAACGCCCAAAATTTAATTTCAAAAATATAAAAAATATTCCAAATGTTAGTCAGAGTTATAAAAGACCCGAGTGTCAATAAAAAGCAGTCTCGCTTAGTGCGTGTTTTTAATTTCATCAAATTTCAAATCACCCTATACCGATGAAATAGGTTCTTAACTAAAAAAACAAAAAAAAATATATATTAAAACTTTAGCACACATCTACTGGCTAAGGTCTTTAATTTAACCTCTCTTGAAACATTCCAAATTTGACTACGGTATATAAAAATATTTCATATACTTTTTGTACTAGTTAATTGAGTTAGACCTTTCAAACAGGTGGCAAAAGTATTTTCAAGCTTAATCCTTTTTAACTCTCCTTCGCCAGACATTGCGATACATATTTTAATAAACTAATCAATTAAGTGGAATATGATTTTTCAAACATGTGGCAACTCCGCTATATACAGTTAAGAAATAAACAATTTTGAAACCCAGGCAGCAACCCTCTTCCAATTGTAACTTGTGAATAAGTGAACTAAATTCGACATTTCAAGCAGATGACAACCCTCTTTAAAATATTTTCATATTAATATATCTAACCTAATATTTTTTTTTAAACAGGTGGCAACCTTCCTATAGTTCAGCTAAGAAAGAAAGCTTTTCAAAACCATTTAGAGTGATAGCCATTTTTTAATAATGGATTTTTTTTTTTTTTAATAATTTAGATGTAATTTTTTATAAGGTGGCAACTCTTTTCAAAAAAGTAAAACCTTGTTGCACATACAGTCTAAGCCTTTTAATTTGACGCCTCACTTCCAAAGATCGAACAAACGGTGCTGACATGATGACTTTATATTAAATACTTTGAGTTTAATTGTTCAACAGGTGGCAACTTTTTTCGAAAAACTAAAACCAGTTTGGAAATCTTGCTTTAATTCGACATCTCATTTTTAAAAATCGGGCGAACGGTAAAGATTCAATTTTCTGTTGACAGAGAGAGAGAAGCAACGTCAACGTCACGGTCATAAGATAGATCTTTTTAGCTGACACGTTCTCCGTTTTCACGTCCGTGGTTAACTGCGCTTGTAGGTAGGAAAGTGTCGGCAAAAGCAGGGATCACACGATTTGCACATTTGCCCAGATTTGTACATTTTGGCAGGTACAGAGTGGTGTTGTTCGGAAATTCTTTCTAAACAAAACCACTCTTTGACTGCCAAAATATACAGATCTATACGAATGTGTGATCTTCGCAAAAGATATTAGCCGGAATATTTCTATGTTCGCATTGCCTACCAAGCTTCACAAATGAAATTAGGATACTGTTATGAGGTATTTATATTTACATTACTTTGTCCTACAAAAAAGGTTATATATCCTTTCATTGACTTAGAAAATTAGAATGACCTACTTTTTCACATTATTGTTTCTCTGTTTTCTGACCATATTTTGGGAAAAAGATGTAGCAATGTAAAAGCAAACTCGATTTCGGAACCATGTACTATTTTTTGACCTTAAAGGTAAAGAAAGGGATGATGAGCTTTTACAGAACATTTAATTAGGATTTGAACTTTAAGATAGATTCAACTACAATGAATATTTACACAGGAAAGTAAGAAGCTTTAACTTTAATCCTTTGTAGCCTCCTCATTCCTTTTTGTGGGTTTAATTCATAGTTTTTTTTTTTAACTACTTATAGATAGGGTTTTTAAAGCATTGACCAGCTTCCTAAAAATCGGTACTTCCGTAGGTATTTAAATTTAGACAAATATTTCGATAAATATTTCGATAAACACATCCATCGCCACTCGGCTCTCATATCTGCTCTCTAAGAGCATACTTCAACAAACCGACATACGCAAGCAATGGAAACACATTTCCCGCTCATCGAATGCCGCCGCCGAAGAAATAGTCAGATTTCAGCGAACTGGTACGTTGAGGAGTCTCAAGAAGCTGTAGAGAAAAAAAGAGCCGCCTAGCGAGACGTATTTGCTGCAATACGAAAAGTGAGGCGAAAATACGTGAGATCGAAGCACTTGAAATGCTGGAGGACAAAAAAACTGCCCGGAATGGCAGCAGCACTGAAAGCTGTGGAAACCCCGAGCCTTCAGACGATGACGATGGAGTCGATTTTCCAGCGCCTGACTTTGACGAGGTACGAATAGTGATTACGCGGCTGGAAAACAACAAAGGTGCTGTAGCTCACGGACTGCTAGCTGTGTGCAGTACGGTGGCGAGGAGTTGATAAGGGGCACGCATCAACTCTTATGAAGAATAAGGTCAGATAAACGCATGTCCGACGACTGAAATTTAAGTGTGCTCTGTCCAATCCAAACAAAAGGTGACCCCACCATTCGCGCCAACTAGGTTACAAGTTCTTATCGAATATATTTTGTGAAAGATTGAAACTAACTGTAAACAAACTGATTGGGCCTTATCATTGTGGCTTTAGGCCTGACAAATCCACTATAGACCAGGTATTCACACTACGCAAAATCTTGGAGCAGACCCGCGAGAATGTATGAGCTTAACAACGATATAGACATAGTGCAGCGAATTAAAAATCAGCGCCTCCGCTAGCTAGGTCACGTCGTTCGAATGCTCTGAAGGTATTCAATGCGGATCGTGACTCTAGTAACAGAGGAAGAGGAAGGTCTCCTCTGCGTTGGAAAGACCAGCTTTACTAGGCACAGAAGAGAAATGACTTGTGGGTTGTTTTAGACTGGTCCAAAATCGCTTAGGCGGTTAGAGCGCCAATAAAGAAGAAGAATAAATACATCCATCGACAAAAAGAGCCAATAACGTTAGCCATTAAGATATGGCGCTCTTGTCTCCCAAAACTAAATTAATATTGTTTCAAAGTTGGCTTTTTAATATTTTAAAGAAGAAATCCCACTAAACTTTTTAACAAAAATAATAGACGGAATTTATTAAAAACTTTTGGACTATAAAATTAACGATAGTTTTTCTTTCGTAATTTTCGTGGATTTTTACGGGTATTATTTTATATTTTTGTTTTAAATTCTCAAAGTTTTTCAAGATCTTTTGGGATTTTGTGTGACTTGCTGCCTTTTCGTCAGAACTTTTCGGAAAATTATTGGGTCCTTAACTAATTGATATCGGAGAAAATTTGGCTTCGCCTAGGGTAGTTAATAATCTATTATCCTTCAAAGAAATTAGTGACAAAATGCAAAAGGGGCCAATTCTAAAATATTGCCGCATTTGACTTTTCTGCGACATGTTTGTGTAAATGCATAAATATGTCCACATAACAATATTCCTATACATAGACATGTATAAGTAGGTATATGAATTTGCATACATATATCTATATTTTAATATAGATATTTAGGCGCATTTAACAGCAGGGCACACAAAGGCATAATCTCAAGCACTGATGTCATAGCTTTGCGTCCGATGCGTAAGTGTTGACTGTAAGTATGTACATATTTATGTATGTAATTTATGTATGTATGTACATATTTGCATTTGGATAGAGGTCAAAGCTAGATGACTCTTTTCCTTTGTTTTCCCTTTCTGCGTTCCACAAGCGGCTGGCTTTTTTTTACTAAGTACATGTGTATATATATAGTTCTAAGTTAGTACTATGAATTTACATACATATTTCCGCCATATGTGGTTATGTTAATATTTTATATACTCACACTTTCGAGAGTATATTATTATATCGAGAAGCTTATCTCGACATACAAATATATCATATACGCGAGTGCATACTATATTGCATTTATAAAAACGCTTAATTAACTATGAGTATCTAAATAGGAATATGTTTGTCCACACCTGTCACTGTGTGTGCATTTACATATGTGCATACTCTTATGTTTATATTTGTACTAATTTGAGCACATAAAGCAATTAACTTTCATTAGATGCACTACTAATGAAAAACAAGTGGGAAGTTGCAAGTGACTCTCGACTTACTTGCCTTCAAAGGGTAAAAGAAAAATGCAGCTACTTAAAGTTTATTTTTTGCTAAGCCAAGTCGAAATTTTTAAAGTTGTATTTTGGTAAATAAATTTAAATATTTTATACACGCAAATAGTCGATTCTCTTTATAGCTAGACGTTTAACATTTCCGCTGGAAATACATATGAAGGATCTTACTCATTGACTTTAAATTACAAAGAGGGGTGACGTAGAGGACAGTTTATTTTTAAAGGAAAGCTGTTCCCTCACAGGTGGTTCCATACTAATTTGGTTTAAATGCGATCATTGGATCATAAATTTTAAATTTTTCAACGAGAATTGAAGTCCTATTTGTTTTTTGCTTAAAACTTACTTGTGTTTATACACTACCTCTCACTGAACTTGAAAGGTTTGAAAATTTTCAAAAGGGCGTTTTGTTTGAAGATATGAATTTTTTAAATTTTATTGCAAGCTCTAACATAAAAATAAACTTAATTTAAATAAAAGTGGTGTAAATTAAATTTTTTAGAGTTTTCAAACAATTTTTTTTTTAGTTTAAAAATGCATATCTTTAAAAAACAAGCTTCTTGAATATTAATAAATATTTTTAGGAGGTATAGTATAAAAAAAACTTTGCCAAACATTTTTATAAGTGTTTTTATTTACGTTTTTTTTATTTCGAAATCCTATAGACTTTTAATATTTAGATTTTTTTCTTTATAGTCCTAAATATTACCTGTAAAACCAGCCCAGAACATTTCAGTTTTCGAGATATTCCAAAATTGTCTTGCGAAATCCCGGGGATTTGTAAAATTCAGAAATCTTTCTTTCGAAAAAAAAATTAAACATTTTCTTTGGCAGAATTTCGTTTTATACCAAAAAAAGTTCAGACCAAAATTCATCTGTGTGTATACTCTCCTCTCACGCAGACATTACACAAAATTTTTGCATGAAAAATAACATAAGCTACTCATCCATCTCAACTTCCAGTTTTTAAAAGTAAAACTTTTTATTGTACATACAAGTAGTTCGTCTATATCCTTACATACATACATACATAGTATGTACATATGCACATCGGATACGCATTGCATAGCCACTTAATGCACTCACAGTGACTTTCGTCTTTTTCTAAATTATTATTCAGAATTTACAACTGCGGAAATGTCTTAAATCGATATACACGCAGCACGCGTTGGAAATAATATGCAAAATTTATTAGCAGACATTCATGTATGCCATTATGTAGTGCATTAGAATTCTAAAGAAAAGGACAAAAAAGCCATAAACAAAAGTATGTATGGAAATGTATTGACTCTTTATTTGATTTCCACAGCTTAGCTGCTGCTGGCGCCAGTGTCTCAACACTTGGCCTTCGTGCTCGTGCAATAAAAAATTAAGGAAATACAACAATTTTAGAACTGAAAGATGAACTTTGCTCGCTTGAAGATTTCAAATAGAGTTATCCATTTTTGAATATCTTCTTTAGTTTCCGATATTCTGACATTGAGTACGTAAAAAGTATCGTTAATTCAGTTAACAAAACTAGTCATATATTTTTGTTTGCTATACAAATAAATTGCAAAATTGTTGCCACGGCAAAACAAAATCTTTCATAAACTCAAAAATAATTAACAACAAATTATAAAAGTTCAATAATTCAAGAACTACGTGAACTATTTAGTAACATTCTCCAAAACTTTTGGAGAAAATCTAGTCGCGTTTTTGAGAAACTGCATTTGATTTCAATCGCTATTTCCCAAAACCTACCCAAAGTAACATACGACAATCTTTTATCCATGTTCCGATCTCTTGGGATTGCAACTCCGGGATGCCGAGAGTTTTACTGATTTATATACAGAGTGAAAATTAAGTTGAAAACGAAAGAAGAGCTGTCTGGAATTTTACATTGTTGGCGTGGTTTTGTGGAAATTGAAAGTATTTTTTACAATTAATTTAGAGAATATTTACTATACAAATATTTTAATGCTGGGTTTCCACTAGGCATTAAATGGCAAAAATGACAAATGACAAAGTCGGGCATTAAAAAATAGTCGCGTCATTACAAAAAAAAGTCACTAAGTTCGTATTCACATTGCATTTTTTCAAATGGCATACATTTTTTGTAATTTCAATGCCTAGTGGAAATTCGGCATAACATCAAATTGCAGACTCTGCTACTAAGGTGAATTATGCTCCGCATAAGACCAAACGTGTCGGCAACGAGTCTGTGTGGCTTCATTTCTTGATTGCTGAGAACGGTGAGCGTAATGCAAAATACAAAAAATGTGATAAAGTACAAACCCTGGTAAATCCTGGCATTCCGGGATGAGAATTTTCTCGAAATTCCAGTATTGTTGAATGCCCTAGTGTACAGATAATATAAGTATGTATATGTACATATGTAATCTATGCCGCGGCGTTAAAGCGTTGAGAAACAAAATTTGCATGCTCCACGAATATGTAGCTATTGTTGTTGCTGTTTTTGTTTAATATTTTTTGCTTGAATTTCTTCACGTTTTTCTACTCTAACTCTTCTCGTTGCTTTACATGCTGCAGCAATTGCAGGAAGCATTGTCCTTAATGGCCAACAATATTAAAACAGCCAAAGCAGATACGAAATGGGGTCACTCACAATGGCACAACGGCCGGCTGACCCCCCGACAACGAAACGCCTGAACTGGCGGCCAAACTCACTCGCCTGTCCGCCGACCGATCGACTAACCGACGGTGGTTATGCTATTTTTTTAATGTTGTTTCTGTTATTGTTGTTGTTGTTGTTGTTGTTGCAAACTAGCACATCACTGCGTTTTGAGCTAATTTTACGGGCAACAGTTTTATGGGTTAACTTCTGCATTCGTGTGCTGGCTAGTAGTTCGGTCGCTTCATTCGCTCATTTGCTTTAGGAGCGGAAATTCACCTACTTGTGAATGTTTACATCTGCAGGTGAGCTACTTATTTGTTGTGTACATACATAAAAACCGTTACATATGTATTTACGTATGGAAAATGAACTCACTTTGTATGTGTAGGACGGATCGAAGAACACTGTACTGTCGCAAAGTAAAATTTTATGTTGGAAGTAAACACGCTGCCGGAATTAGAACACATCAATGTGGTGGAGAAAAAAAGTTAATAGGCAGAAAAAATTTCAATACCTTTCATGGCACTTAAGGCAGAGGGTCCTAACTATATTTAATAAAAACTACTTGTCCAAATTTAAAAAAAAAAACATGGAATATTGCCAAGCGTTCGTTGGCCTTTCTAGCTAAACTAAACTTAATATATAGTTCAAGCAACCAAAAAAAAAAAAAAACTAAGTAATACCGTTCTTGCTAAAGCAGCCAAGATTTGCCTAAAATGCTACATAGGCTCTCCGGCATTCACCATTAATGTTAAGAGAGCTACTGTTATCACTTCGGCCTTTTTTATTGTTCAAATATTCTAAGTGGCAGTGGGCGCCGTTTGGGATACTGTCTGGACGTGGGGCTTTCCGTGCCGATAGCTTGTCACGTTTGCTTCGGCTTTACTTAGCAAACATGGACGGAGCAAGAGAAAGATCCTTAGTAATTAGCTATAGAAAGGATTTGGCACATTGACTGGACTAATTGTTTTAGTTTCTTAAGCGTCCTAACAGGCTTGGTTAACTTCTTCGCACAGCTCTTTTAACAACTCGAAATTGCGACAACGGCATAACCGTTCGGAATTACTTACATATATTCGAAACTGCAGGCATTCTTTCCCTTTTAGGCTTGTCCTTCTACAACCTTATTCAACTTTTAAGGTGGTAAAGTTACACATGAGGTAGTTTGCAGTAAACAATTAAATCTGTTGTGAAGATACTGTATATCTACTAAGAGAGTTTAAAATAGAGAGTAAAATAAAGTTGCCATTTCGAATTGTAAAACAACTCCGAAGCTCCGAAGTTCCTGAAGATCTCTATGCTACCTTTTGGACCCACACTAGAACGCAAATAAAAAAGTCACCATTGCCTCCGGGCATAGAGAAACTTAAGTCTAGTGATCACTTATACATAAGTATAAATTCATTATTTTTCTCCTTTCTGACGCGAAATTTATAAGTAGTAACGAGACATGAACCCACCCATGAGCACCAAATATCCCTTCAGAACATCGAAGCCGGGTAAATAAGCTGTTCACTCGGAGTAATTAAGAAGTAACTACATTTGGAAATCGGTCGACAAATATCTGGCTGTATTTATTATAACAAATCAGAAACGGGAGACCTCGGGCAACCTTCGGGTTCTTAATAGGTTTAATGCTGAAGTATTTGTATTTATTTTTTTGTACATCGGGCTCCAAAGTTTTCAAGCTTGAGAGTTTGAGGATTATAAAACGATTTCTAGACTTTTTAATAGGGTTCTTCCCTTATATTCATGGTTTCCGGGAGTTTTGAGCTACTTTTAGTGGGAATTGTCTACTTTCTATTTTGACAAGTAAGCCTCTTTACGAATGGCCCAATTTCTGTGAAAAGATGAATTCATCGGCAATTAATGGATCCGAACACTAACTGCAGTAAACTTAAGCAGCCGCTGTGGTGAATTGATTAGAAGTGCAGCGCCTGGGATCGAGCGTAGCTTCCGACACCAAAAACAAAAGCAATGAAAACGATGTTTCTAATAGCGGTCGCCCCTCGGCAGGCAATGGCAAACCTTCAAGTATATTTCTGCCATGGAAAAAGCCTCTTCATAAAAGCACTACCGCTGTTCGGAAGTTTCTCCACTTTGTATGACAAAATCAAGGCGTACGCCACAAATCGGAGGAGAACCTCGGCAAACACTCAGCAGAAGTGTAGGCACCGGTTTATTATTATTATTATTATTAAACTTAAGCAAAGGTGTGAACTCATTGAAGGTGCAATCCGAATTATACATAGAATTTCGGACGACCCATTTAATCGCATCAAAATACTTCGCAGTTCTGATTTTTTGGGCACAAGGCTACAATGAGTAGCCAGATAGTTGACGACAAGCTTGAGGAGATATATTTTTTGCGACGAGGTGTAGAAGTTTCTGGCCTACCCTCAGTCAGGCAAGCTTAAATTGAGCAAAACTTTAACTAGCAGTGGTAGCTGTTTAAAGGTCTCAGCTGTTGCTCTACCGCCGACCTGCTCTGCAAAACTAAAGTAATATTGCCACTCCCTTCCCGCGTATGTGTGGAGTTTCAGACTTTCCTAGGAATGCACTCTCAAGGGTAGTGACTGTAAGGAAGTAGTGCGCGTCTTTTTCGTTAAATAAAAAAAAATATATATATTAAGCGAAAATGGCAAAGAAATTGAAATTTCGTGAAAATACATTTATTTAAACCTGATTGGTCTTTTGAAGATAGCTCTTGTTTCCTTACCATTTTATGTGCATTTGTTTTTACTTCTAAAAATAAAATGCTTCAATTTTTTAAAGGCGGCAACTGGTTTGGTACTTGTCATATTTTTTTTTAGCGGACAATTTTATTCGGCGCAGTACTTAACTGGTCACCCATGCTTTTTGACCTATCGGTCCTCCCATTAAATAATAAATACTTCAGGGCTATAAAGAGCCGCAGTTTTAATATAGCTAACACCCGAATACAATAACTATAATAGAATTTCTTATGCTGCTGTTTTCCAATGCAATGCTTTAAATAGAAATCTTCTTTCAGCCACAATGAATGTGGGCCTTCCACCCTTAAAATTGCTAACCTACAATTCATAATTCCTGAGACATGAGAAAATTTAAATAAATAAATATCCACTTATATATATACTAAGTTAAACCGCATGCTTGTATATTAGGGTGATCCAAAAATACATTCGGCGGGGAGAACCTTCAAAATGTGAAGCTCTCTTACTGGAATTTTTCTAAGTCGAAAAAAAAATATCCATATTTTTTATTTAAAAAAAAATATGTTTAGAACTGCTTCAAAGCCCATGAAGATTTTCATGTATTTTATTTTAGGAAAACACACTTTTTCGCATAATGGTATAGAATTCTTGAAAATCAAAATTTTTCGATCGGCAAACTCTGTCTCTCTTTAAGAGACTTCCAATAACAATGCCCAATTGTTTATTTAACCAATTCTGAATATTACCTATTTTTTATAGGTCCCCCGAGAACCCCAAAAGATGAAATAGGGTCCGATAAAAAATCGCTTGTAATAAAAAATAGTAAAATATAAGATTGGGTATTCTTTTTCTGAAGAGATAAGATAGAGAAATATTGATTTTCAAGAATTCTACACCATTTCTATTATGTGTATTCTATTTTTAATTAAGAAGCATCCTAGGAGGTGAGAGCTTAACATTTTCAACTATTTTTTTGGACCACCCTACTGTACATACATATATACATATTTAGAGTCACGTGCACCTACCGTCAATGTATCCAATTTCTTATAGTTTTTAGTCGACCGTTGGGCCATAATTGTGCTACACCTGATGCACGACTACGCTCATTTCTGAGGATTGACACGTCATCCACGTGGCATGCAATCGACTATTTGACATTTGACAGTGATGACACGAACAGTTTTACACGTTGATCGAAGAAGAAGAAGAAGGAGAAGAAAACAAGAAGAAAATTCAAAAGCGAAAGACGATTTGTTGGACTACGAAGAAGATTTGAAGCAGATGATTACAGCGAAGAAGAAGAATTCTAC
Source organism: Rhagoletis zephyria (assembly GCF_001687245.7). Taxonomy (NCBI): domain Eukaryota; kingdom Metazoa; phylum Arthropoda; class Insecta; order Diptera; family Tephritidae; genus Rhagoletis; species Rhagoletis zephyria. Next base: position 21,655 of record NW_016164144.1, on the reverse strand, counting down.
CCAGTGACTAGTGATGTATTTTTAGCAAAGCGAACGAATCGACAATTTTTACGAATGTAAGTCCATATATTTGCTTAGTTAATTTGTAGCCATACAAAATTATTAAAATAACAAAACGTCGATGAGAACGTGAACGTGAACGGAACGACACGGAACACGGCTCAATTAGAGTGGAGTAGACGTAACCGTAGAATATATATGTTTTAATATGTGTAATATTAATACGTAGTAGGCGGTAGGCGTGTACAGTCGGTCGTTATAGTTATGCGATGGACGCTAAACGTTTGCTAAACGCTAATAAATATTTCCGGTTGTTTTTGGTTATTAATGTGTGATTGATGTTGTTGCTCAACTACTTGCTGCTTGCCATTGCTGTAATTTATTGCAGACAAAATGAGTAGTTTGGTTCGATGAGTATTACGAAATTTACAGGCGTATTTTGGAAATTTTATTTCACTAAGTATATGTAAATATATGTACAGCAGCTTAAGAGAGTAGTATTTGGTTTTTTTTTTTTTCAAGTATTATTTTATCAGGTTAAATTTTTGTTTTTGATTAGTTGTTATACTTTTTGCTTTTACTTTTTAATTTGCTATTACTTCACTAAATTTATAAGTTGATTTTATTTTTGTTAATAAAATATGGTTACTTTTTGAATATTCAATGCATACAGCCCGCTCCGCCTTTCACTTAAGCCAAACGCAAATAGCTTTGGGTTGCGAATTTTCGCTTTTACTATTGCAGCGGCTGTTGCCCTTACTTACTTAGGTTTTTTTTTTGTATTTTGGTAATCAGCACTTTTTTCGAGATCGAATGGTAAGCAAATTTATTAATTTTCTGGTTGCTTGCAAATTTAATGCGAGAAAAAATAATAAATCACAGAAATCACAGATTAATTAGAAATTTTTTTATTATACAATAATTTATTTGTTTATTTTTGTCGCTGGTTTTTTTTTGTTGTAAATTTATTCAATTGCAATTGCGTTTTTTTATGTTTTTTACTGGATACTAAGTTGATTTTTTTTTTTACTTAATTTAACGATATTTTATTTCAAATTAACGGTTCAGTATGTCCCCTTTGCTTTGGTTTATTTTTGAAGATAAGAGATTTTTGGTTTCTTCTGAGTTAATTTTACGAGCATTTTGCGTTTTAGGTCAGCCTTAAGTCGACTGTAGTTGCTGTTGCTTTAGTTGTTTTTGTGTTTATCTATTTTTTTTTTAGTTGTTGTCAAATATTTACAGGTGTTGCTAGTTGATTATGATGATTTCGAATGGAATTTTACAGATGAAAGTTACGACGCCTTTAGCGTTTGGCAAACAAACAACACACGCACACACACATACACGTACACAGGAGTACACATAGATATATTTTTTTTTGTGTTATTTATTATTATTGTTTTTTTTAGTTTCTGTTGTTTGTTGTTGTTGGGAGAGGCAGTGGTGTGCGTGTTACGCCTACTTATAACTTGATTTGTTTTGTTTATTTTTTTTCTTAATTATATTTATTTGCTTTGCAATGCTAGTGTTGCTTTTATACACTTTTTATTTTGTATAAAAATGTGAGTTCTTTCTTCCAAAAAAAAAATCTCCACACAATTGTCAGTACATTCTTTGTTCATATGTATTGAATATTTTCCGCTGCTGGAGCCACAATGGTTTTCTGTCCTTAACTAGCAAAATATTTAGAACAATAAGAAGAAAACACAATTTAGTGCATTTTTCATGCAGCCCAAAATGCACAAATATTTTCAGCATACGCGTCCGCACATTGTCAACTGACTGGCTTTGAAATTTCGCAAAGAGAAATATATTTCCGCTCGTCCTCAATGAAAGCAATCACCGACATCGCTGTAGCTAACTATCCTCACCCCATCATTGCCAGCCGGCGTCGCCGCTAACGTCGCTGTAGCTGTCGCAGTTGCTACGCCAGTCTTTAGTTGCGCTGCCACGCACAACGTCAACATCGCTGCATTGCGAGCGTCATCACATATTTTGCTTCCATTTTATGGAAACGAACAAACAAACACACACACGCACACGTACACACATAGAGAACCACTAACCCAAACGAAACGAACAAGTTTCATTTAATTTAGCACACATACACACACAAATGCTACATTCACCACGCAAACTTCCAGTACTGCCATGCAGCTTCACCACTCCTACCAATACAGTTCATTTGCATTTTTTACGAGCTCACACATTTGCTTCGTAGGCGATAGTGCGTGTGGCGTATGGCTTTGTATTTTTTATGCCAGCACGTGCGCATTGCTTCGTTAAGTTTTCTTTCCCTGTTTTCCTTTTCTGTTCCTTTGGCTTTTTTCTCTCTTCCAGTCGTGTGCCACTGCGCTGGTTCACGCATTTCATTATTTGTCAGGCTTATTTATTCGACTTTTAAGGCTAATTATATTTAAATTGTTTGTATAATTTTGATTATTTTTCCCCATTGGTTGCGCATAGAGTTAAAATTTTATAAACTTACAAATGTACATACATACATATATGTATATGTACATAAAAACATAAGAATTGACTCATACTTACATACTCAGAAACTCTTTCACTTTTCGCGCACACAAAAAATAGAAATTAAATAATACTAAGGTACAGCTTTTTGTCAAACCATTAGACGACAATGTAAAGGTATTACGTTGCGTATACGTAATTTTTAATTTTATGCAACGCCGTCATTAATTTGTGTTGGCTTACACTCGCCAGCTCACGCAATGTTTAGCTATTCACTGTGACGAAAAGCATTGAGATACATGCATATGTATGTAAGATTATTATTGATTGTATTGAGGTGTCAATGATTAGAGAACTTTATAAGGGAAATAAGTTCGTTTTTAATTTTAAAGTTGCCAACAAGGATTCGCTAAATAAACATTTTAGTTTGTTAAGTGATTGCCTGTATTTCTAGCATAGGTATGTTAGTTCAAAGCACATAATATCAAGATCCTAACTTAAGAAAATGTTAAAAATTTTATGTTTTGAGTCTTCAACTTAAAAGTTTTTTTGTAATATTTTTAGACAAACTTTCATATTGTGTTGTAAAAGTAGAATACAAATTTATGACCTCCATGATATTGTGATATAAACCTGGGTCAAACTCAATAGCTTGTTAAGGGCAACAGCTTCTTGGTATAATAATTATATGTCTGCTAAGATCAAGGCTTCGGAGCAAAGGTTTCTTTTTTCATCGCTCCGCTCTTACTTCGCTCCGGGATATTATTCCGCTCCGAGCTCTGCTCCCGCTACCCATAAAAAAAGCTATTTATTTATTTAATTACTTACATACATATCGAGCCTTAACGGTCAAAAAAAATTAGCCAAAATTTTATATATATATTTTTTTTGTTTTATTATGATTCCAATGTATCTTGTCTTTTGAAAAAAATAGCAGAAATTAACCAGCCAGTAAAAATCTGAAAATGGATCGAGAAAGAAAAAAAGTGGACGAAATACGGATTTTTTCCGCTTACCGATTCCGTTTTTGTATACTTTGACGATACGAAAATTGTTTTAAAAAGCCTACGTTTTTGGCTGTTTTTATGAAAATTGTCTTCTATTTTCCTTCAGTATGCTTTCCCTCTGCACTTCACAAATGCTTTTTCATGGTTTGCAAAAAAAATAAAAAATTAAGGAATTGCCTAACGTCATTCGAAACTCTCACCTTCAGCCACAGTTATTGCTTTCAAATAGCATCATCGCCATCATTCGAACGTTATCCGGATACGAAAATGAATGAAAATTGTAGTCGTTTTCTGTTCATTTCCGGACACGAAATCCCCACTATTTTTTGAACTTTTTTGGATACGTAAATGAACGAAAATTGTAGTCGCTTCCCGTTCGTTTCCGGATCCGGAGAATCGTACGAAACCGCACTGTCTAAGATAGTATTTATTGTGTGAAAAATATTGGTCAATGTTGCTACTGAGAAAACGACTTACCACCAACTTGAAAAAGGCCTTTCAAATCTGAAGAAAATCCACCAATAAATTTGTTTAGGTATTACATAAAAACAATAGGTTTTGTTCGATTTATTTTTAACTACTTATTACAATAAAAAAATTATTATTTACATATAGTAAGGAATTTTTTGTTCAACTATGTATAAGGTGTTTGAGACATAATAATAAGATCTTCTGAGTTTTCTTTAACCAAACGCGAAGATAAAACTAAAGGCAACCACAAAACCTCATCATTCAATAGACCTCCTACTGAAGTTATTATAGACAAATACAACAACTCAAACCATCGTTCACTTGGTGATTTTTTTTTTATATTCAAAATGGGTTTTGAGCTAACATTTTGTTGTTATTTTTTTATGTTCATTCTTTAACCAAAATAATATATATCAAAGTTTTAAACTTTATGCAACATTTATAAAAAATCAACAAATTTTGCTAAAAATATCGATGATTTTGCTTTACAGTTTTGGAAAACTGTTGCGTATGCAACATGGCCTATAAGATCTTTCAGTATAACACAGTGCACCTAGGAGTTTCCGTTGATCTAAAAAAAAATTCGCCTTTCTTCTGAATTTAGAAAAACTGGCATTGATAAAAAAAAATCCGAACAGTCTATTGTAATTAAATGCTCGTCACGTGTCCAGGAAAATAAATTTGGAACTGAGCATACATGAAAGGGTGTGCTTTAAATCGTTAACGCAATAAAGTAGACTACACTTTTGCCAGAATTTGGAAGTTTCTTTTTATAGCACCGTGTTATTAATGTTGGCTTGAACTCCTAAATGATTTTTGTTTCCAAATAATAACAGTGATTTGATAACATTATTTTTTGCTATTTTTATTTTCTCTGGGGATAGATTTTTTTTGTGAAAGTTAAGTCATGATACAACCTCCATAAGATTTTCTTGGAGATCTTCCGGATGTTATGTCACGAATTAACATCCTTGGAAGTTATGTCTGATCTGCGTGGAAATGAATTCTGAAATAACTTCCACGGGCAAGTTATGTTAATTACCCGAAATGCTTAAAATCAGATGGGACTTTGCTCCTGATCCTCCAGTAGTCCGCAAAAGTTTCAACCAAGAAATTCGAATACTTGAAATATGTAGCTTTATGCAAACAAGCTGTTACATAATATATGTGTGTATGTATGTACACTGGACTAAATCAAAAAAAAAAGTCTTGCAGTGTGTTTAGGCAAGTGGTCTAAATTTATAAATTTACCGCTGGGAGGCCGTATTCCCACTTATTAGAACAAATTAATGTCAGCACGTAAGTGCAACCTTCCAATTTTCCGCCACACCAACAACTATTTTTCTTTCGCGACGAAATTGGAACAGACTTTCGGCGGCAATTGGAAGATTGGTTTTTATTAATTTAATTTTTGTACCCGCTTCGGAGGATCCTTTCCGCAGCACTAAAGTCCTATAAAACGTAAATTTCTAAATTTCTAAATTGTAATTAGAACACATTTAAAGACAATAAACAAGACAATTTTAATTCCGAAATACTGCTGATGTCTTTTTAATTCATTTGAAACTAATTTTTCAGGACTACTGTTTAATTGTTCTAAGGACAGCTAGAAGTATGTAAAATCGTGAGTCTTAAAATGGGTGTACTATGGGTCAATTGATACTCTAACTTTCATCATTACCAAACCTGTCCAACCGGATTTGAAAGAAAATACCTAGCACCGTCAGCAAAAAAAATATATATGTTAAAGTTCAAAGCCTTATTTTTAATAAAACCGTTTAGTTGAATTTTTTTTTACCAATTTAATTTTATTATTGAGGAGCAAGGCTCTTGTACTAGTCCTCGGCGTGCTTTAATCTTCTACGTTAACTTGGGCAGTGTACCGCTTTCGAGATATAATTTTTCGGCACCCTAACACTATACAGTCTTCGACACGATACGAAATCTTGACTTGGTTAATTCCATTATTAAATGTGTCCTAAAAAATCAAAAGGTAAGCTAAATAAAACCAACTAAAAACGGGTTTGACAGATCTCTTCTAAATATTATAAGCTTCCGTTAAAANACCAATTTAATTTTATTATTGAGGAGCAAGGCTCTTGTACTAGTCCTCGGCGTGCTTTAATCTTCTACGCTAACTTGGGCAGTGTACCGCTATCGACATATAATTTTTCGGCACCCTAACACCATACAGTCTTCGACACGATACGAAATCTTGACTTGGTTAATTCCATTATTAAATGTGTCCTAAAAAATCAAAAGGTAAGCTAAATAAAACCAACTAAAAACGGGTTTGACAGATCTCTTCTAAATATTATAAGCTTCCGTTAAAAAATTGTTAAACTATTTTTGGTAGTAAATTCCACTTGAGTAGTTCGGCAGACGAAAGCACTGCTTAATCTGGACTGGAAATCGCCCGAGTAGAGATCTACTCCGGTGCCTTGCTACATACTTGAACGATCAGTATAGATAAAATGGACAAATTCCCCTCTGCTAATGGGAGTTCTTCAGTCCCCAATATAAATTAGTAGATAGTGGGTACTGTCTGATAGCCGCTTTTTATTTCAAGCAGTAAAGGCAAATTTTTGCCAATTTATTTCGAAGATTAACAAAATAATGAAATGCTCGTGATTTTCGGGACTTTCGATTCTTTTCACTGATGTTTTCTGAATTCTTCGCATATTATTACTCCTCGGGAATCCATAAGCTCTATGTACTTTTGTACGCGATATTTCGTTAGGTAAAAGTAATTATCCTATAAGCCATTCGGTAGTCGACTACACTCTACATTGGGAAGTTTTTCTCACTTACGTGAACTTCTGCATTTGGAACCATCGTCTATGTATTATATACGAGCAAGGAAATAATTCCCCAAAAAATTTGCCCTTAGATCCGCACCGTCCGTTCGATTTTCAAAAGTGTGGTATCAAATTAAAGGGCTTAGGGTGTGGATGTTCAAGAAGGTTTTACTTTTTCGAAAAAGTTGCCACCTGTTAGGAAATTAAGCTCATATTAATTAATAAGTTAAATCAATTATTAAATATGGGTCACAGTCGAAATGGTTTTGAAAAGGATTTATAACTTAACTACGTATAGGAGGGTTGCCACATGTTTAAGAAAATGTAGTTAAATTTTAATTAAAAGAATATGGTAAATGAACAAGGTGTCGCAATATGGGTGCCATACAAAAGAGGTTTAAGAAGGTAGTAGTTTGGAAATAGTTTGAATAGGGTTGCCACCTAATTGAGAAGTTTAATTGAACTATTCTATACCCATGTTATTGAAATACTAACGATGAATGTCAAATGAAAGAGCTTCAAGAAATATATATTTTGACAATTTAGAATATTTTTGATGTGTATGAGGGTTGCCCAGTTTAAAGGGCTAAACTAAAATTATTTAATAAGCTAAATGAATTACTAACCGATGGTTATCAATGGAAATATGTTTAAAATCTTTTAATTTAGAACTATATTTAGGCGGGTTGCCACGTGTTTAAAAAATGAATTTCCACTTAATTCATCAGTTACTTGAAATACTTATAACAATGTGAGATGAAAAATATTTAAGCAAATTTTAGTTCGAAAATAATTTTGAGAGGGTTGCCACCTGTTTTGAAAGTGGTAGTTCGTTTAATTATACATAAGTTACATGAAATTTTAAAATATAGTTGTCAAAAGAACGAGTGTTAAGAAATCTTTAAACTGAACATTTGGTTTTTTGTTTGTTGAAAAAATTAAGCTCAAATTATTTAGTAAGTTAAATGGATTGTCAAAAGATGGATATGAATCGGAATGGGTTTGAAACTAATTTATTTCTAAACTGTATTTAGGAGAGTTGCCACGTGCGTAAAAAAATTTAATTCAACTTAATTCATCAGTTAATTGAAATATGTATAACAATGCCAGGCGAAAGATATTAGTTTGAAAATACTTTTAAAGGGGTTGGCACCTGTTTGAAAAGTCGAATTTGTTTTACTTATACGAATGATACATAAATGAATTATCGAAATATTAGTGTCAAACGAAAGCGTTTTAAGAAAATTATAGGCTGATAATATCTTTAATTAGGGTTGCCATCTATTTTATTTTTTTTTTGAAGGTCATCACATCTGCAACGTTATTTCGAATTTCCAAAATGAGAAGTCAAATTAAAGAACTGGGATTCAACATAGATGTGCACAGGTTTTATTTTTCAAAGTTACAAAGCGATTTGAAATTTTACGAAATGAAACTGGTTTGGATTAATCATTAGGAATATTTTTAGAGGTTTTTGAATAGAGTTTCACCTGCTTTAAAAATTTAATCAGATGTTGGCGTTTTGGCGCCATGCGGGCTCACTAGTATATTCCTATTAGCTTACCAAACCGCATACTCTGACTCTTTCTAGAAATTAAATTAAAAAATCTCGAAATTTTGACTAAATTTTTTGGAATTTTTATTTTAATATTGCACAAATTTTGAAACTTGGAATTAAACCTGTTTTATTAAAAATTGGACAAAATTTTTTAATAATAAAATAACACAAATAATAAACTTGTCAAAATGTGGTGCAGCTATAATTTTTTCGACCACTGTACTTATGACATCAAGATCGAGAAACTTCACTCTAAACAGAAGGGCATTACGAGAAAAGCATTTTCCACTCCAAGCTTTTATGAACTAATGATATAATATAAAAATTTAATTAAACTGAATTAAAATTCACAAATGAATTATATCACACATTTAAAAAATTATAAGTGTACTTTCATGACTTTTTAATATACTATAACACAATAAAAACATTACAAGGTAAGTTCATTCTCTCAATTTGTCGGCCATGATTTTTTTGTCTGACGTGTGCAAGCATTTTAAAATCATACATATAAAGTTGAAAATAAAAAAAAAGGAAATTGTTCACAATTGTTGTGGTTTGAGATTGAAAATGTGGGTGTGAGTTTGAGTTTTTAATTTTTAAATTTTATTGCTGGCAAACGTCAGACTGCCTCTCAATGGTTTTACCTTGCTATGTTTTTATCATGTACTAGTGAACCCTCATGGCGTTAAAATGCCAACATTGAATTTAAATTTATAAACAGGTGGCAACCTTATTTAGAAAGCTAACAAAATATTTCAAATGTTTCTGAGTGAAGGGAGCTCCCGCATGGTGTCGATATTTCATTTAAATAAATTTCAAATCACCCTGCACCGCTAAAAAAATTCTAACTTAAAAAACTAAAATCTTATTACATATCTACTGGCCTAGTGCTTTAGTTAGACATCTCATTTTACATCTCCGAAGTAACGTTGCAGATCTGGTGAGCTTCACAAAAAATGCTGTTTATAGATATTACCCTTCGAATAGATGGCAAAATTAATTTTAAACTAAAGTTTTCTTAAAGCTCTTACAGTTGCAAACATGTTCTAAAACCTAATTTAAATAACTTGTATATCAAGTAAATAAGTTTGACTTTTCATACGGGTGGTTTTTCAAACTTAAATCTATTTTGTGTTGCATTGTGAATCATATTGCAATTAACTGATGAATTAAGTTGAAATTGATCCTCTTAAACACGTGGCAACTATTCTCAGCACAGTTTAGGAATAAATCTTTTTCAAACCCATTTCATTTGATACCCAAGTTTTAATAATTTATTTAACTTAATAAATAATTTTAATCTAACATTTTCAATAGGTTGAAACCCTCTTCAAACACCTCAACAATTTCTATGTTCGTTTGTTTGACACCCGTATTTTAATATTACACATAACTTGTGTAAAAGTTAACTAAATTCGACTCTTAAAAGAGGTGGCAACCCTGTCAAAAATATTTTCGACTACTACCTCTTTAAACCGCTTTCTTCGGGCACCAATTGAGTGCTACGCATTTCACTTGCTTTAATTCAAATTGAGATAAATTTTTTATACAGATGGCAACCCTCAAACATTTAATTTAGAAAAAAAACTTTTTAAACATTTCTTTTGATTCCCATACAGGAATATTTGATTTACCATTTTAAATAACTTGAATTAGTTTTCGTTTAAGCTGGCAACCCTTTCTGAACAAGTAAAACCTTCTTGCATAGGCCAAGTCCTTTAATTAGACGTATAATTTGCGGTGCGGATCTAATGGCATTGGTTCTTAAAAAGTTCAAATTAAATTTTTTATCCGATGGCAACTCGTTTCGAAAAAGTAAAACCTCATTGCACATCTACAGGACAGGCCCTTACATCAGGCACCTCATTTTTGCAAATCGAACAAACGGTGCTGATCTGAGGACCTGGACAAAAAATCCCTTCGCGTATTATACATATATATAGAAGATTATACTATAGTCCCAAAATAACTATACACATATTTACGTTTAGGCATATGTGTATGTTTGTAAGTACTTTCATGTCCATAGTAGTTTCAATTTAATCGTGTGTGTGTGCGTCTGTACACAAAGGCATACAAATTATTTCGATCAGCTGTGGGGTTACAACGACCTGTCAAGTTATGACCACTGCCAACAGTAACAGCAAATCGTGAAAAACAAGAACAACAAGATTAATGGCAACGCATGACTATGAAATGGAAAACAAAACAAAATTCACTAAAAAAGAAGGAAATTAAGTGAGAGAGCAACCGTATTGGAATATTGAACGAAAGTCTCTGGGTTTTCACAAAGGCATTCTTGTTGTTATTTCATATGGTGCCTGAAATGCTAAAAATGGGTCAAATTCACCACGTGGTGAACGTGGCGTTAAGCAAACTTATTTTCGAATGTGTTGGTTAAAACTGCAGGCCTCTACGAACGCCGGGGGGGACCAGTAATCGTAAGGCGTACAGAGGCAGCGACGGCGGCGGCGCCAGTGATTCCAATGTGTTAGGAAAGCAATGAGACAACCACAAAGGAATGTTACAACAAAAACAATGAAACAATAATGGAAAACTTACAAATAAATATTTTAAGGGCACACGCACTTTACTGGAGCGCTCACACACACACACACACGCACACTAATACAAATATCCATTGAGCAAAATACTGAACTTTGTGAAACCCCGTTGACGGGATTTGACCGAGTTCCAGCACGCAGCTCGCGACAGCCAACGGAAACACGACTGCGCTGGCTAAGTTGGGGCTGCGGAAGCAGCGACGTTGGCAAAGTTAGCAATGACGATGACGATGACGACAACGACAAATGTACGAAATGACAGCAACGGCGACGCTTTGACTGGGTCGTTGCTTGTTCGTTACGTTACAAAGCGAAGTAGTTGTGGAGTTACACAGAGTACTCGAGGGGCTGCTGGCGCTGAAAAGTACCAGCAAGAGGAATTTAAAGAAAAGGGGGCCGGGCGACGAGAAGAACGACTCGTAGCGCTTCGTCGGTTAGACGCTGTATAATTAATTGCACACGAGGCTTTAAAAACTCAAAAGCGTGATCTAATTTTAGGCGCTCTATGGCGGTATTTATTTTTAATGGAATATTTAGTTTTATTTATTTATGGAATGCAATGCGCCGCGCAAGGAGATTTGAAAGGCGTCACTGGAAATTCGGGCTTTTTTTTCTGCACTCAACTGTTTTTATTACTTTTATGCAATTGTGTATGCGAATATTTTTTTGCAAGCGCAAAATTTTTACACGAGCACTTTAAGACTTTTTCAACTGATTTTACTTTGTGCGAAATAGCATTCGCCTCTTTTGTTCTTATTTGCTGGATATAATCGTTTCGATTAAATTTTTCCAACTTCTTCCACTTTTTTGAATTTTTTTTTTGGTTTCTCAAATGTATGTATGTATGTACTAAGTGCTATGCATATGCACACATATACATTCGCCTAGGATTTTTCAATTTCGTTTTCAGCTTTGTAATGAATTAAATATTTTTTCAGCAGCTGCACCTGCCACACAATTTGCAGCACACACACCACACACACACACACACAAACACATTGACATAATTTCGACACCATCTTTTCACTTCACTTTTTCCAAAAGTTTTTAATTTTTCTTCTCTCGAAAACTGATTGTCCCATATACATAAATCCATGCAGGATATTCTTAACTTGCATTTCTAACATATTTCTCACTGTTTTCTAGCAGCATTTTCATTATGCGTAAATAGAATTAAAATTTTCACACTTGCTCCACATTTTCAATATTTTTCATGTAGGTATAAGGATACTCCTCCGCCGTCGTTAACGTCTCGTACACCCTCTTGCGCACACACACTTGGCAGCTGCCTCTACTACTTCTACTACTTTGGCTTTGCTCTGGCTGCTCGTGCACTGGCTGCCACTTTTCACTCCGGTCGCACAGCGCCAACCAGTCAACCAACCAACCAACCAGCCATCCAGCCAGCCAACTAGCTAGCAAGCCAACAAAACACCCACCCACCCACCCCCACCCGTTTGCCCACTAACACTTCTACATGTATATTGAATTTTCCGTATATGGCATAGAAAATTTTTCGCCAGGCTCAATCGCTCAATTTCAATTCAATCTTTTCCGCACTTCATTCAATTTTCACTTCCTCAATTCATTACACAAAGTTGTAATTGCACTTTCTGCAGCTGCAGCTGCATAATTTTTTCACTTTTAATCAAATTTTACCCAATTTTCTTGAGAATTTTCCTGGAGCTACCAACGATTTTGTCTAACCATTCGGGGGAAAATTCAACGAACCTTACACTTCAACTTGCTCACAATGTATTACAGGCAGCTAGCTACAGCTACATTGCTGCTTTGCGTTTGGCATGCATGTGTCGGTATGTGCGTGTGCCTTGGCTGGCGTGTGCATGTGTGCGTCAGCCAGGCCACTCGCTGTGTGTTGGCGTGTTTGTGTGTGGCGCGCGCGTGAGCGACCTGGAAGGCCCCCAAGTAGAAAGAAACGAACATATGGCATACAAAACGGCTGTCAAGCGGGTGGTCAACTAGCTAAAACGTACACAATGTATGAGCGCCGCTACGTAATGTTGCACCGTTCGTCTCTGTTACGTATGGCGGTGCCGATAACGAGTCATCCCTGTCGCCCACAACACTTTACCGTTACAAATGGCTAGGAAGTGTTTGTCAACCGTCTGTGCGCAGGATTCGTTTGGCGGCATTGCCAGCAATAAATAGCACTAATGTCAGTTTTGACGTTTTGTGTGGTTAAGGGGGTGTGTGTGTGTGTGTGTTGGCACGAATGTGAATGACGTTACACTGTTGGGGTGACTGTGCATCGGTATGTGGGGCGTCAGGTTAACGTCATTGCTGCTAATTGACGCGTTAAACAAATGAGTTTCCACCCCTATTCAGGTGATTACAATTAGTTTTAAATGAATTTGTTGCACACACTTTAGTGACGTAAAGACTTTGAGAAACACCACCGTTATGCCAGCACTCTCCCCGCACCTCACTTCTATACAATTTTGTACATTTTCTAAGCAGCGTGTGCTATTTGGTTATACCTTGTCTCCTTTACATTGCACGAATAACTGTTTATCATTCTCGCCCACTGGAACACTTCCAGTCTGCATAGGTATTTAGTTTCCAGTCAAATGTTGTTTTCATCATAAATTACCGCACACAGCTGATGGTTTTCCACCAAAGATGGCGCTGACAGGCCCTTTGGTATAAGTATTCCGTCTTCGTTATAATAAATAGCAGTTAGAAAATAATGAGTTAGATGTCGCTGCAATATTGTTAACAATTCAACCCAGCCAAACAAATCAATGTTCAGTAACGAATGTTTTTATACCCCAGCGCAGTTGTGCCTATGGTTATTATAACTTTGTGCACATAACTGTTGTTTGTAACAGCCAAAACAAATCGAGATAGATATAGACAAATGTATACATAAATGCTCAGAACGACAAAATTTTTGGAAAATGGGCGTGACCCCGCCCACTTATGATGAAATTCTGCATCTCAGTAGCTTTTCTCCAATCATCCGGGTCTAGCTAAGAAATCTTTGAAAATCTCCGAAATCGGGCAATAACCACGCCCACCTCCCATATAACGGTGATTTACAGAAACTCTAGAACTGCCATAAATCAGTAACTACTGAAGCTAATTGACTCAAAATCGAACTGTACGACGTTTTGACGCAAGGTCTATTGCCACAAAAAATCTGAAATAAGGGCTCTAAGAATGCCCCTTATTTTTAATTTTTCCGACTGTGTTGTTTCTTTTATACTTTAAGCGTGCACATATTCATACGTGTAAAAAAATACACCCAGCCAGCAAAATATCTGGGAACATCCGAAAATGGAAAAAATTTCTTATTAAAAGCTGATGTTTTATCCGCTTTCCGATTCCATGGTAAGGTGATATCCTTAGAAATTATTTTTGCAAGCAATTTAACCTGATGACATGCATTTTTGTTGAAGATCTAATCATACACTGAACAAAGATTTGATATTATGGAATATGTGTGGATATAATAACACAGTGCAACACCTAAAAAGTGATGGGAATGACACCAATTGCATTCATTAAAAGAGGTCAAAATATGAATAAATATCAAAGCATTTGTAAAAGATGGTTCTCATTTCCATTTTATCCTATTTAAAGTTGTGAATTTAAGGTTTTTTTTGATTTCGCTCACAAATTTCATACCTACATACATACATGTATGTATATCCCCTCCCATTCTCGCTCCGTTAACTTTGGAAAATGTGTCTTTTAAAATTATTATACGTTCTCATTGGGAGCATATTTCGTCAACTTCCAATTGAGATAAAAAATAAATGGTAACGAACTTTTTCAAATCCTTTAGTACTTTTTCATTATTTGGCCAGCTTAATCAAATGCTGTTGCTCCGATTCCCATCACCGCCCACTTTTTGAAATTTAGTGCATAGTGTAATTAAATGTACATACATACTCCTAAAATATTTAAAAGGTTCCGTAAATCACATATCTATATGTGTCTAAATATTTCAATAAAATTTAAAACTCTTAAGTTTCGTATAGCGATTTAGTACTTACATGATATCTCCTAATTTCAGTCTCGTTTGTATAAGTGCACAGCTTTTGTGGTCACTAGTTGTAACGGCGCGTCTGCGCCTCGGTGGTATTTTTGGCACATATTGCGTATTATACATGCCAATGCTACCGGGGCCGCCGCCCCCGCTGTCCTCCAAGCTTGATGCCAACATGCCGCCACTTATGCGCACCATTGGCGATGAACCTCTGCGTCGATTCGACATGTGACGACCGGCAACACCCCCCAACATTCTGGAAAAGAAAAGATTGAAAAGGAATATAGATTAAAAAAGTGGTTCAAATAACTTAAATATTTTTAGGTACGCATTATTAAGCTTAATTATGTTTAAATTTAAAAGATGAAATCAAAAAGAAGCTCAAATATATAAAATTATAAACATAATAGAAAAACGTAAAAATAACCAAAACTGATCAAAATGTCACTTAACTTAATCAGCTGACCACAAGTGTACACATTAAGCAGTACTTAGTCCGCCACTGATTTACGGAAATTTATTTATTATTGTATTATTATTTATTTATCCGCTCAACACCTCATATAAAATTTACATTGCCTCAGCAGGTAAATAATTTCATCCGAAGTCTATGAGAGAGTGAAACAACAAATTGCGATGCCGATTAAAAACTCTTTCTTTATGCAAAAGCGAAAAACATTAATAGTTAATTAATTAAGAAAATTCGACCTTCCCAAGAGTACCTCCGACAGCGAATAGAAGCTGATCGCCTTCTTGGCGGCACGTCAGTACAATTTGGTGCCAGTATAGAGACACAGATATAGCCACTTGTGTTTTCCCCGATCAACAAAGGATAAACCAAATTTAGCACTACAAATTTAGTACAAATGCGGCTCGAAGAATTAAATGATTTCAACTCAGGGGCTGGTTTCAGAGTATGAATAAGATATGGTGAGAATATTTCTTAACGCTTCGGAATCGCCCGGAGCCCACACAAACTCTTAACAGCAGTTACGCTTTTAGTGGAAATGAGCTATTACGTACGCCAACAGATTGTAATCTATTTGCATTTTGCCAATCCATAAGAATAGAGATCCCAGTGTTTGTGCTTCTAAGCAAAGATTGAAGCCTATAATTAACCAACTTTTTGGATCTGGCAAGTCCACAATTAGCCAGAGTCGCAAAGGGTCGCATTTCGTTATCTGCAGAACTACAAAGGTAATATTTAAAAGTGACTTTGAGCACACATTTTAGTTCTGCCTAAATTGGAAAGATCCTTTGTTTGCCGTTTGAGAAAAAACGTGGCTTAGACACACCTTCCAAACACTTCTTCAATCTGAAGTGGTAAAATAAGGCAAAATTCGAGTATCTAACAAACAGTCGGATTGTCACACACGTCAGAAGTAATGTCAAAAAAAGCCAACGATACCTATTGACAACAGGCGCGTCCTTTGGGCTCGGTAAGCAATTGAAAAGGAAGAGCAGTTTCTCGACGAACAAATATTATCCTATACAAGCCCCCAACCTTGATTGTGCTTTTATAAGGCATAGAAACGTTGTCGATGACGAACAAAGGTGAGAAGGTTTTGGAAGTTTTCGAAAGTACTATTATACACACTCTCTTCGCGAGGGCTATGGGTAGCGAAGACCGAAATTAGCGGCGCTAACAAACACAATGGTAGTACGAAATGCTGAAGGACATATGTAAATATACTTAGGATGAACCGCAGGCGCAAATTCGCAATGGAAAAAAGCAGTTGCGGAAGTTCTTTGGTTTCAGCTCATAGGGTTTTGGTATTTAATACGAAGTAGAAGCCTGTATGACCTCTACATACATATATACTCGTATCCTTCCAGCGTTTTTTACATATTGAAAATATCTCAGTTTTCCTTAGAAATTTACAAACTAGCTTCACCTTGAACACCAATTCTTATGAAAATTGTATTCTGATTTCTAGAGAATCCAGAAACTCTCAATATGGACTTGAACTACTTTTCTTAAAGATAGTATATGCGCTGCATTCAGATATTATTTATGTATGTGCATGATGAAACCACGCAACCAAGCAAACCGATTGGCTCACCACATCTTACTAAAAACATACATATTTATGCATGAACGCCATGTGGAACATCTATCTGTAAATGCCACAAGCTGTATGCGTTTATGACATAGAATTTCAAACCAGTGCCAATCAATTTCATAAATTTGTAGCTTCATATATCGGCATGCATAGAGATTGCCTCAGCGCATAAAGGAAATGGGTTTCAAGTGGTTGCGGCATATCCTCAGAGACCACACAAAACTTTCTAGCCGACTGTGTTTGGCATCAACAGATGACGTTCCTGTGCAAATGTACCAAGACTACCGGAACTTAATCAAGTAGCCAATGTAAAGTGATTATAATGCATATCGATATACATACTTACATACATATTTATGTACATGCATACAAATATAAAATCGACAATATAGGCATGTTAAGTACGATGTTTTGTGCCGTTAAATAACAACAACTGCGAATAGGTGATTAGATTTGTTTGTATTAAAATGTGATTTCATTCTTTTACATCCCAAGAAATTATATTTCTGTCACAGTTTTTCTGTTCAACAGTAAAGTTTGTCGAACTTTTGTCAAAGGAATGGGGATGCATCAAATTTTTGCTTCTGTAATACCTTCGGCATTTGTTTACTGAATACTTCGTCTAGTGACAATCATACACACTTGACAAATACTGTTGATAAAAATTAAGTTTTGCACCAACTGCGATTGGAACTGAGGTTTTCAGGTTTGTTAAATGAATACTCTCTCTCTTGAGTACATAGATATACATGTATAAGTTTTTTATCGAAAACATTTTGCCTCGCTAAAAGACAGTACTAATAATGATGAGGTAATAATTACTAACACTATTATAAAGATGGTAAGCACATGAAAACAACTTGAAAGAATAACTCAAATTTTCATTTAATATACTAAATACACAAATTCAATTTGTTATACATCTCTTTTAACTTGTCAAATAAGGGTAACTGAGCCTTTTGAAAATAACCGCATTTGTACTTCAACAAATGGAAAAAAAAATAAGTGAACACAAAATGCACACCTGTTTGGCAAACAAAAGTTGAAAACAATCCTACAGTTGACGAAAGTTCTTAGTAAATATTTAAGTAGCTGCATTTAGTTATAAATGGATTACACACACATATACATACAAATATGCGCTAAGTAGCTAAAAACTCATCTATTCTATTACTCAATGATTTTCAAATGTTGAGGGCGACATCCAACGTTTTTGAACTTTATACGACATAAGTAAAATTTAATACATACACTGAGAAAAGAGTTTAGTTACGTCAACTAAATATGTTTTTTTCTCAACAAATGATTTGGTTATAGTTACATTATTTGGTTACAGTTACCAAATTAGGTGTTGAGAGAAATATATTTAGCTGACTTTTTTCTGAGTGTAGATACACCCCCATGCACTTGAACAGGGTCATTGCCTTTTTTCCTTTATTCTGGGTTATTTTGCTTTTATTTAATTTCCATTTTTTTATTTATTGTTCACATAAACACAAATTCCAATCAAAATTTCAAACCTTTTTCTCAAAATATTTAGAAATTTTTTAGTATGCGCTTTTGTAGCCCATTAAATTTTAGAATAATAAGGGGCAAGTTTAAAATTAAAAATTACCGTCGTTTTTTGAAATTTTTTTTCTAACGCTCTTACAAAATTTGTTCCATATAACGCATTTTTTTATATAGAAAAAATTGCGAAGAGCAAGAGTTAAAAAATTGTCAAAAATCAACTGAAATTGGTAACTATTTCAAACTAGCAGTTTATTATTCTAAAATTGAAGGGCCTGCAAAATTGTTAACCTAAAAAAAATCTGCGAAAAAAGTTTGAAATTTTGAAGAATTTTTTTTTTTTTCTACAAAGTTTGCAACTTTCATTTATATGAACTTTATTTTAAATTAAAAATAATGGAAATTCAATAGAAAAAAATAACCAAGAAAAATAAGTGAAAAGCATTGTCCCTATTGCAGGCGGGTGTATGTGCATACATTAGACCTCGCCACCATACTTGCAAAAAAAAATTTGCCGTACACCTTAAGTATCGCCGTATCTTAAATAACTATTTTCGCAAAAAAATCTTATAAAGAAATAGTTCTTGTTTTTGATTGTATGCTCTTGGGTATTTTTCAAGCGTAGTTGGGTAGCAAATTTTAAAATTTTTTCAGAAATCCTAGCAAATTTACTTTAATCGTAGCAAAGTGCCAACGCTGGTAACCTGTCTATATGAGGCATTTATCAGCCAGCTTAATACTTTTAGGGTACGTTCACACATAGGGCGTGGCCGCACCGAGCGAAGCCGTTCCGAGCTGAGTGAAGCTTTCAAATTGCTGTAGCTATATGAAAGTCTTCATACAGCAAGCCTTTTCAAAAGCGTTTTGGAGATGAAAGCCAAGCAGTTTTTGATTTTAGATATTAAAATACTCAAATAAAAATAAATTTTACATCAAATCTTTTGAATAAAATTTAGCAATTACTTCTGCGGTAAACGCATTGGTTCATTTCGTGGTCACACAAGTGTGGGTATTTCATATCTTCTTATGTATACATGCATATGAAAAAGCTTAGCAACTTTCAACTTTGTTTTACGATGGCTGAAAACTTCAAAGCTGAGACAATTTGCCTCATGCAAAGAAAATAAGCTTCAGCTCAGATTAAATATTTACGCTCCTTTTTTATGCATTAAGTCCATTGTCTGAATTTTTAACTTTAAAAAATAGAATGCATTGTTATTAAAATGAGTCCACGCCGAGAATGCTGAAAAGGAATACATTCAAACATATATAGGCAAATTAGAAAAAAATTATGAAACATTTCATGTAAAGCGATTCAAGATTGCGACCGAAAATTTAGGTTATTAAAAAATGGAAAGAGGGCTTTTTTTCAACTTGTCCTCAAAATTCAGCACGGCTGACCTAAAACTGCGGCTTAAAGTCTTGAAGTTTCTAAAAATTATTGGAAAATTTTAGCAAACGAAAAACATGTTTTAAATGTTACAGTGAATATTTCAAATGTTCTATATAACTGACAATTTTTATATTTTGCCCTTGAAGCTAGATTATTATTTTTTTAAATAAATGTCGTATTTTATTTGGCTCTGAATATTAATTTCACGAATATGTTAAAAAAAACTAGACGAATACATATTCGAAATTTTTGTAAAATTATGGATATTTGCAAATATTAAAAGGCTAAATGGTACATATATGTATACTTATATATGAGGAGCATTCTTTGCAAAGCGAGTCCCCCCTAATTTCTTCATTTTTGGTTTGATTTAAGTTATGCGATACCTTTACTTTGAATTGTATTCTTGAATACCTCTGGGCGTTTTTTTTAATTCAAGATGGCGGTTTAAATAAGGTGTCTAAACTCACTGTAAATTAGATTTTGCTTTAAAACTTTTGTGTCTTTGTAGAACCAAACACTAAACCAGTAATTTTTAAGCAAAACACAAAACCGACTTCAATTCTCATATAAAAATTTTGGATTACCGTTAATTTTTTCACGATCCAATGATCGGATCTAAACTAGATTCGTATGGGACCACCTCTGAGACACTACCTTTCCGATGCAAAAAGAATTATCGAAATCGATTGACGTGGTCCAAAGTTATGCGGTACCACACATAAAAAAAAAAATTTTCGGATGAACTGATAACCTCCTCCTTTTTAGGAAGTCGGTTAAAAAGAAAACCCAAGTGCGGCTGCTTAGGTTTTCAGGATTTCTGCTTACGAATCTGGGGCGCGNCCACACATAAAAAAAAAAATTTTCGGATGAACTGATAACCTCCTCCTTTTTAGGAAGTCGGTTAAAAAGAAAACCCAAGTGCGGCTGCTTAGGTTTTCAGGATTTCTGCTTACGAATCTGGGGCGCGATTTTATTAATTGAAAATGGCGGATCCAATATGGCGGCCAAAAATATTACAATCGATTCGATTCGCTATTCTGGGGTTTTTTATGGACGCTGATTACAAAAGTTAAGTGGAAAAATTCAAAAATTATGGATCATATTTGGCGGCAAAAAATATTAAAATCTGTTAGACTAGGTTTCAACTTTACAGTGAGGGCTATTTGATGTCGCTGATTACGAATATGAAATCCGATTAAAAAAAATTTAAAATATCGGATTCTTTAAATCTACCATTTATCACGGAAAAGTTAAAATCGAACGAGGGTACATGGCGTATGAGTAACAGTGCTAACTCGTCTGAGTAACTACACGCCGCGGCGCGCCGTTTACGTAAATTCTATTTTAACCTTTCCGTGACGAATGGTAGACCCTGACAAAATAAAATGCCTTTGTTAGTTTTTCTTTTTATGTACGGTTCTCCAGAGACACAAAAGTTGTAAAGGAAAATCTGATTTGGAGCTAGTTTAGACGCCATATTTAAACCGCCATCTTGAAGTTTTTAAAACGGGCGACGGAATTTAAAAGCAAACATATTAAACTAATTTTTCCAAGTGGTTCGAAGAAAAAAAATTTAGAGATGAGGTGACCCGCTTGGCAAAGAATGACCCATGTATTTTTATGTATAAAATACATATAAGCGCTTTTCATCGTAAAATTTTAAATCCGTATACGCATGCAACAAGTAACCAAAGTACTAACCGCAGAAACTTTTCCTAACATATGCTGAAGTGCATGCAAACAGAATTGAAAATTTCATTGGATTGCTTGCGTGTGGATTTTGTAATAAACTATAATTCATT
>NW_016164143.1:28161-33084 GCF_001687245.7 Rhagoletis zephyria | reverse complement strand
GCGGTGTACCCCAATGATGTTGCCTGCCTACGCTCGAACTAGTACGGCTAACGCCGCCACCCGCCATTCTGGCACGCGCTCGTAATGTACTCTTTCGGCTGTTGTTTTTGTTGCTGTTATTCGCATTACTATAATAATTACTATTTGCAGTTGAGGCATAAGCAATCGGCGGCCGATTAATTGTGGTCGGCAGCGCGTTAGTCAGTATGCTACTGCTGGTGGCATCATCGGTGTTAGTGTAGGCATAATTTTTATTGGTTGTTAGACGGCCGCGTATACCGGCAGCACCGCCCCAGTGCACCACTGGGCGGTAGGGTAGGAAACAGCGTTTACAAACGGCCGCGATGGGTTGACGCAGTCGCTCGTGTGGGGGGTAGTATTCGACCTGTGGTGTTTGAATTGGTGTTGATTGGGCAGCCGTGAGAGGAGGGAGAAGAAAGAAAATTTAATTAAATTTTAGTGAATAATATTTATTAGTGCGTCGTATTGAGTTTTTAAGTATTATTGTAAATACACAGACACATTAAAGTAGATGCGTAAATATTTATAATTTGACAGCGAAAGCATTCTTTTTTTGTACAGACACAATCACAATCTAGCTACTGGACAATTACAATTTACCAAGAAGTACACAGAGACTTACATTTATCTCTAGCTACAATACAAATAGAAGCTTTTAGTACTTATATGTATGTACGTAATCGTGGAGCTTTCGAAATCTGCAAGACTATCATCATTACAAAAAAAATGACAGAAATCTTTAGAAAGTGATGGTCAGATAGAGCTTTTACTCTGTGCGCGCCAATATGAAAGAGCTTTGCCCGAAAGCAGGCCGGTGCCCACCACGGATACAAAATCTATAGAGAGCTTTGAAGAGTTCCGCCCGCGGGTACTGTTTTAAGCATCACTGCTTTAGAAGGCTTCTCCCTCGGGATACGGTTTGGTCATGCTACCTAAGAGCCGTGCATTCACACCAGCGTTGGGCAAAGAGAGCTTTTACTCTGCTCGCGCCTAAACAAAATGTATAGAAAGCTTAAAAGAGCTTTTCCCGCGGGCTAGGCAGTGCCTATCAGTGATTTACAAATATCAATATAAAGCTTTTACAGTATGCCCTTATATATCAGCCACGAATAAAATTAAGCCCTCGAGCAGATCTTTTTCAGGGCTTCTCTGGAACCAAAGTACATTGAAATGCATAAAATGAAAAGCTCTCTCTGGTTATATACTGTGGGTGGAGCTGTTTCTAAGATTTCTTAAGATTTTATTTACAGCTTTTCCATAGATTGTATATGCACACCGCTTTTTTGTATGGTCATGCCTAGAACAAAAGCTCTATTTCTTCGTCGCTGATTTAAAATATAAAAAAAAAGCTCTACACGCACTCGTATGAAGATTTAAATGCTTTTAAGCATAGTTGCTCACTTCATAAGCGCGCTCGCCAAGCTCTTTAAAGAATGCTGTACCGCTTGTTTACGACCGGCATAGAATTAAAGATCTATTTGGCAAACATATGTATGTATGTAACTTTAAGGTCTTTTACAACTAAATTTACTTGTTAGAGATCTCTTTGAAGTTTTCTTTAAATTTTATTTGGGCAAGCTTTTGTAATGTGCAATAGGGCGTACCTTAGTTCACGCAAAATCCAAATTTTGTTATTTTCCTGTGTGGCACAGTTTGTAATTTGTAAATACGCAGACTTAAATATCCCGAAAAATTTCTAATGCAAGCGTCGACTCTGTACCCATCTATGTACAATATTTTGTATGCCTCTACATGTTATGCACGAATATACTTACATAACGTCTGTACATATGTAAATGTGTAGGTATGTTGGCTGCTCATCAAAGAGCTAGATTTTTACTCATATCTCCACAACCACAACTACATAGGCAATATTACAGAGCTTCCACGTTAACATTTTCACCCTCACATAAAAACTATCTGCCGTTTAGATCGTTAAAAAAAATGAAAAAGTGGCGCTTTTCCTTTGATTGAAACCTCAAGACTCTCGCCGCAAATCGGAGACTGTATGCGGTATGTAGTCAAATGTTATTGTTGTAAGTATGTTTTTTTGTACAAATTTGCGTAAATGTTTGTGTTATGTGAGGGTGTGAGTGCGGGCATATGAAGATAGATATCTACGTAACTACAATGGTCTACAAGGACATTTAAACAAAAAAAGCGTTATGATACATTGCAGCCCACACGTAATCTAAAAATAAATTTTGAGAAAAGCTTTTACTTAAACTAAGGCAGACACAAAGGTGCATTATTATACGTACATAACTAAATGCATATATCGTCACCTGAAATGTAAAAAAAACGTAACAAACATCATCGCTGAAATGCAAAAAGTCGTAAGTAATAAAAAATTCAAAATTAACTCTTTGATTGATATGATGGATTTCATCGAATTACAATTCCTCACATCGTTTTATGAAACCAAAAAAAAAAATTATTAGTCACGACCTTTTCCATTTCAGTGACGATGTTTGTTACGTCTTTTTGCATTTCAAGTGATGATATGTATGTATGTACTTGGACATTAGGCGTGGTCGGTTTCTTTAGATAAAACAAAAAAAATTTATAATATTTTTTTTTATTCTGACGTTTTCAATAATCACTTTTTTTGTGATTGAGTGAAATTTCGGGGTTCAGATTAGCTCAAGAAGTAGCAATTGGGGCAATCTCACATAAATTTGTTGACTTAAATTATTACTTTTTTATTAGCTAAATGTTAGCCTCTCTGAGTGAAAATTTTGATGATGGGAATACCTTTGGGAAAGCTGTTGTGAATTTAAATTTTTCATGCCATTTTTACTATCGATATTTTTTTATGTTCGTCTTAATAATATGTTTATCGTTATCGATAGGTTGACCGTTATCGATAATTGTACTATTGATTGTATTATTGTCAAAATTTTTCTTTTTTCTTTTACCTCTGGTTTTATCGTTAACGGTATTTAGTTAAATTATATCCCATTGAGGAAAAAGTCATGGCACTTAAATGTACTCATAACCTTCGATGCGCGAAATATGGCCTTTTGAAAGTTTTTTTTTTTTTAATTCCAAATTTTACGACTCACTCTAATGCATACTCGTATCTATGTATTTCCTGTCATATGTATGTATGTGTGTATGTAGGCAAAGTGTATTTTAATTTATGATAATCCAGGAAGGCCATGACGCGCAACGACATTTTTTAAAGCGAGTGTGTGTGTGTGTGTGTACAGAGCTGCGGAGGCGTAGTACAAATATAATTTATTTATTTTTACAATCATAAAAAATGCTTGTAGACAAAACGAATTAAAAAATAATAATCCCATAAAATTAAAGAAAAAAGATTAATTCTGTCAAGTATATTGTCTGGTCGAAGGAAATCAAATAAACTACACACATAATTCCTGTAATTAATTCTCCAGCTTCATACATACTTCGAAATCATTGTCTGAGTCTGATGAGAATTATACAGTGTGAGGGAAATGAATGAAACCTTAAGCTTATCGAGTCAGCGCAAGAACCGCTTAACTCATCGTTTGAGAAGCTCGCGGGACTAGCTTCTTCTATGTTGCTGCATGCGTTTTCTTAGCCATTCCATCAAAAAATCGAAGCGAAGGTAAATTAATGGTTTGGCAGGTGAATATAGGCCTAGACTTTCTACAAATAAGCGTTGCTAGTTTCATGAACTTGATTAGATATTCTCTCGTTTAATTAACTTCTTTTTTATCAAAAAGTTCATATAAAACTGTGACTTTAATGCAAATGGAGTCTTCGGCATCTAGCAAAATGCACTTTTGCCATAATTAATGGCCTGTCTATATATAAAATATCACTGAATTAATAAGCAATAAAAAATTCACTAACCTACACACATATAAGTACACATGCATATAGTATGGTGGGATAAACAATCCATTAATTAAGCGCACGCTTCTGGTTGGAAACCCAACTAAGCCAGCGGGAAATTCGTTAAGCCCGCCGTGTCAGACAGGAAATCATTATACACAAGCGAAACGTGTCAGCCAAAAAGTATGCAATGCTCCAGCACGAACAGTGCAATAAAGCAAGATAGAAACGTTGGTTGTGAGCGGAAATCGATTGCCAATGCAACGAAGCAGCGAGCAGCCATTACGAAGCCAAACCGCTATGTAATTAACTGCACCCGCCGCGCGCTGGAGGGCAGGGGCGAATGGGAAAATAGACGAAGAAGAAGAATACAGAAATGTGTAAAAAATTGAGAAGCAAAAAAAGAAAAGAAAATGATGCTGCAAAGCTGATAGCTGAAGAGTGAGAGAATGTTGTGCGCAAAGGGGCAAAAAGAATAGAAAAAAAAAATACGAAAAATAAGTCCAAATCAGGCGTTGTAAGGAAAGCCAAGTGTGACTTTGTTAAAGTTGTTAAACAAAAGCGTGTTAAAACGCTCAAAAGTTTAAAGTAAAGTGATTAAGCATGTTTCAGACATTGAAATTAAATTAAAAGAAAGTTAAGGAAAACTTAAAGTACATACATATGTATGTATATGTATGTGCAAACGTGTTGCGAGATAGTAAGATGAAAAGTGCGCGTTTGTAAAGGTGCTCCTACATATGTACATATACATACATACATGCATACATACATGAACTTATACAACCCTGCAGCAAATCAAACTGGTTCAGAACTTGCGCTGAGCTAGCCTGAAAAGGGACGGTACTAGTTCTTCATCTATCCCAAATCAATGCTTTCAACTGTCTTTTTGAACATGGCAATGTCCTACGAAGTGACAATTGTCGCCCTCTGCAGAGCTTTTGAACTTGTTCTGAGCTGACTCTGGCTTAGATGGTTCTGATACAGTTCATATAGTTCTTAGATAGTTCAAAAAGGGTCACCTCCGGGCTAGAAAAAATGTGGTTAGTTTTGAGCTGGTTCTAATAAGTATAGTAT
>NW_016164143.1:0-27331 GCF_001687245.7 Rhagoletis zephyria | reverse complement strand
TTCAAACTGAGGATTTTTTAAACTCTTTCGTTTGGCACCACTATCTTAATATTTCGTATAACTTATGTATAAGTTAAATAAATTCGACTTTCAAAAAAGGTGGCAACCCTATTAAAAATATATTTTCACCTACTACCTTCTTAAACCTCTTTCGTCTGGCGCTCATTTGCTGAAACTTATTTCCATTACCTAGTTCCTTTAATTCAAATTGAATTAAATTTTTTAAACAGGTGGAAACCCCGCTACATTTAGTTAAGAAATATTTACTTTTAAAATTCCTTTCGGTGATACCCATTTTGTAATAATTGATTTAACTTTTTGAATTAAACCTTATCAAAGTTTTCGAGTTGTGTCGTTATTACAGAGGACCATCGTTATGTAAGTAGGTACATTTGTATTTCGATTGTTGAAAATATCTGCGAGTTTAATTTCTCTGTCATTTACATGGGTACAAATGCACATATTTTTCCCTCCTATAAATGACATTTGCTTTGCAATTACCCCGTATTAAAATATGCCAATATTTCAATAATTTATTCAAATCACTTTATTCTATCCATTTGCCTAGCTCATTTCAATTGTAGACAATTAAAATTTACTCAATCATTTTTAGATTTCTGAAATTTTTATTGCGTACGAATATTTGTAAAATGTATTAATAAATTGCAGACTGACAGCTATTCAGTCAGTGAATATTGGTTAGATGACAAAATGCCAATTACGTTTCAGCTGATTTTCACTAATGAAAAAATATATCATGACTGTATTGCGCAAAAATACACAAACTGTAAGACGCAGTAAATGAGCGCTGAGACTGGTACACATTTTGAACTTGCTGCGGTTAAAATGTTGTGCACCATTGCTGCTAGCACCAAATTTTAATAGGCATCTGAAAGAATAACAGGTCTCATCAAGGATCAATTCAATTTTCTAGATAAAATTTTTTAGAATTGTAGAGAGCAGGAAAATTGCGAGAAGATTGTTCCCTAAACATGAAATATTCTTAAGTGAACGTCTCATGAAGTAAAGATTATTGGAATATATAAAGATCAAATATGTGGTTGCTTTATAGTAAGCATAAGGTAAGGTAAAGTGGATTTAGCAACTATATTTTTGCTTTAGCCTCGAAGTTTTTGGTCTAGCTTGGTGGCGTTTTTTAATGGTACTTTTTTATTATTAATTATCATCTGTTTAGTACTCTGAGAAAAAATTAATAAAATCTTATAGAAAGTGAACTTTCCACTTATCCTTATCACCTACCTGGAAGTGTGTGACTAATGACACTGATATTTGGAAATTAAAGCAGCCAAGATGAAAGAGTAATTGAATTGCAATGATAAATTCTTCCAGAAAAACATATCCAACTATGTTACCTCTGTCCTAAAATTTGGCGGTAAAATAAGGAGCTATTATTAATCAACACTTCTAGGCAGGGTCTTACCTTTGGCAGATGCATTGGAAGAACTTTCATTAGCTCTGTTATTTGGAAGCAGAGGAGAAGAAGTTTCTGCTTTAGAAGCCGCTTTAAGAGATCAGAAACGAGGTAACGAACCAAGAGAACTGGAGAAAGAGATTTAAAATAGGTTTGAGGAAAGTGGTTTAGACATATAACCTCCCTTGCATTTCATGTCTGCATCCTGTCTGTCCATAAAGGAGGGGACCAGAGCAACTATCAAAGGCAGGTGGACTAATCTGCACACGTGCGCTGCACGATGCTCACTCTGGCCACTGCTCTCAAGGCCGAACGTTTGGGTTAGCATAGGAATACCAGCGGGACACTGGACCATTGGCCACATGGCCGCCATATTCGCATCTCCACTTAACTATTACTGCAGAAGCTTTACAGTTGAGGAGCAGATATAATCCATCCTGCACTTCCTATGTGAGTACCACACACTCCGTAGGAAAAGCATCAAATTTCTGGATATGATTTCTTTGATAACTTAGACCGGTTAGGCTAGGTTAGGTTAAGGTGGTTGCCCTTTGTCATGAGGCGCACTTAGGCCGTGAGCGTTGGACCCGATTGAGAATCGTAACTGCCAACTTAAAACGAGAATCACTGCATGTCGGAAACGAATTTTTGCAGGCGGTAGATGTTATGAGCTTAGACAGCTTAGGAGAAAACTCTATTAAGGGATATGCTAGTATTCGCAAAAAAATCAATATAGTTTATAACTTGCAGGGAAAAAATGCAAAATCCCTTTTACCTGAGCTGCCCGCTTAAGGGGCTCTAGTTAGTAAAGTCTTTTAAGTAGTTGTTGGCTATGAGCGCGGTTACACACGAACGTGTACGTAGCGTACCGTAGAAGTCCGTAGAAACATTTCAAATTTGCTGTTGTTAGAAATAGAGGGAAGCAGCGTCAACTTTACGGTCATGTGTTGGTAAGTTTTCGTTAACACGCAGATCCCATAAGATAGATCATGTCAGATGACACGTTCTCCGTTTTCAGGTCCGTGGGTAACAGCGCTTCAAGAAATACCCACTCTTGGTTAAAACTTAAGCTTGCTTCCCTAACCTCTAACATATATAATGAGCCACAGTAAATCAGGATATCCTTCAGTTGTCTGTGAACCTTTTTTAATTTGTTAGCGTGAATAAAATTAATGTATCGTAGCATGAGACCCCGAACCTATTATTTTTTCTCGTTCTGTCTGAGATCCCCATTTAGGTCAATATTTCCATCAATACTTGGAATTAAAAAAAAAATTAAATAACTGGACCAAAACTATACCGATTTAGACTTATGAGGTATCAGTGGAAAGGTATTGTCTCGCCCTTTTTAATTCTTTGCAAAAAAACTAATTAATGTTCCAATGTGTATTTTTTCACATATCAACACATCTTTATTAAACTTGGAAAGATGCTCGTTAATCTTTCAAATAAATAAAAAGGGTTTAAAATACCTTTCCAATGATATCTTATAAGTTTAAATCGGGTAAAGATTTAGCCGAGTTATTTAAGTTTTTCTTAAACTATTTCTATTCATGAAAACTAAATTTTTTGAGATATTTTCAAATTGGTCCAGCTCACGTAAAACTTAATATTTTTCCGAAATATTTTGGTGCAAGTCTTAAAATAGAAAAGATTTTCTAATTCCAATAGAAAACAGTACCATTTTTTTGTACAGGGAGTGATGCAGTCTAATGTTCTTAGGCTGCTGAGTAGAGTGTAATTTTAGGCAATTAAAAATTTAAAATGCATTATATGAAATAAATTTTCGCATTGTATCGAACAACTTAACAAAGTTTTCTTTAATTTCACATCCCCTCACCTCTTGTTGCTAACTGCAAAGCGTAGCATAGCCCTTGATACAAATATTTAAAGGTTGTTTCACCTTTTCTTTTTATTCGCCCATGCTCCCATTTGACGTAAACTGTGCTTTTAAAATTTTCTTTTCAATTGAAGCTACCATATTCTTTGAAGTAATTAAAAAGTGGTTTTTTACTTAAAAAAAGTATTTAAAAAATTATTTGAAAAAATATATTATGAGCATCATTTATAGCGAGCTTTTAGTGATTTATTTCTAAAATTAAATATAAAACGGAGGGCAAGTAAAATACTCGTATTGCATTGTAAAATGCACATAGAGAATCTATTTGTTTGTGCAATTATTTTCATCATTACAGCTGAAACACAATGCCGGCGAACGAAGAACTCACCACAGCGAAATTCGCGCTGTCAAAAGGTGCAGGTATTTCTTTTTTGATTTCAAAGTTTTAGAATTTTTCACGAATTATTTTTGTTGTTTGAAAACAACAGTTGCGGATTCGTTGAATCTGGTTTAAAATAAAATAATTTATAATAATTTCTCTTTGTTTTATCTTTAT
Source organism: Rhagoletis zephyria (assembly GCF_001687245.7). Classification (NCBI taxonomy): domain Eukaryota; kingdom Metazoa; phylum Arthropoda; class Insecta; order Diptera; family Tephritidae; genus Rhagoletis; species Rhagoletis zephyria. The sequence goes on along the minus strand of NW_016164143.1, from coordinate 23,503 downwards.
ATTTGCTAACATTTCCTCATTTCTAAATATGGTTCAGTATTTCTCAGCTATTTTCGCTACCGCTCTAATTCCGTTTAAGTATTCGGCGAAGTTTGCCGTTCGTCGGCGTTGTGTTTTAGCTATTATTTAGTATGATTGGCTGCATATTTTGGGAAGGCCCCGGGCATGGTAACTTCACAAAGATGTTTGTTATTTGTTCCCCAACCACTTTTCGGCTGAAAATTTTCAGCCTCGGGACGTATGTGCCCAATCTAAGCGAAACGCGGCACCAGCAGCAGTAGAGCGGGTGGTTTGTCTGTCTATAAACTATAACAAGGAGCTCTAAGACTACATCATACGTTATCATAAATAAGTTTATGCTTTCATAGTGCTTTCATTGACGGTAAGCTACTTTTTAACCACTCCTTTGTTCATATTTCCTCTAAAGAGGATCCAAATTAAAGCAACATCCTAATATCTAAATTTCCAGATATAACACCGTGCGACAAAAACAAAGAAAAAAATGCAAACACCCGAAGAATCGATATACTTACGAAACAATGGGCAAATATGTAAAACTACGTTTCTAATTTTTAACTCTGACGTCTGGATTTTTTTGCAAAGGACTTTGAAGTTCTAAAAATATGATTGATTCAAAAAATTATTTAAAAAAATCAGTCCAAGGTAGAATAACAATATGGGTGCCAAATGAGAGAGAACATCCTGTAGAATTTAAAAACAATAATTTTTTTTTGTTTACAAAGGCAATAAGTATTGGAAATGCGCTTTTAATAAATTTTATCTTTTTAAGTTGATAAAGTTTGCAGGANATCCATAGTTTCGCGAATATATTCATTTTTTTTTCTGTGTAAATTTACTGTCGCACGGTGTAATAACATATCTCATGTAACACTACAGATAATGCCAAATTTTTTTCGGTAAGGTAATTTTAGGGTTTTTAAATCAATACACACTTATTAACAGTTCTGCTAATACGATTAAATGTGAATGAAAAATATAAAGTTTCCAAAACAATAATTTGTTGAAGTGGCAGTGCTACTTGAGCAATTTACCAAAAGTATAAACGTCAAAAGCACAGTTCATGTAAAAAAATTTCGAAGTGAAACTCGCTTCTTTTTTGTATCGTGGCATAGCCTTAAAAAGTTTTAAAACTATTTGTCGAACATTACTGACATTTATTACGACATTCCTTGCGAAAAGAATGTAGAGCTTAACGAGTATGCTGTAAAAGTAACTACGAGCAAAAAGGTAAATTTCTAATTTTGTTAGAGATGCATGCCAATCAAATAATTTTTACTACCCGTGCACGTGCAATACCCTAATACATCCAATACATATTTATTTGTGAGTAGTTTTTCTTGTTTGTCAGTTAATGTTTTTTCCAAAACACTAGCAACTACCCAGCAGAAAAAGATGAAGAAGAGTGAGAGTGTGCAACACTTTTTGCTTACAAAAACAAAAATACGTTTGTTGCGAATTAAAAAAAAAAATAAAAATTATATAAAATAAAACTAAAAGTGTGTATGCAACACAGAATTTCGAGTATGCGAACTTTGAACGAACGACAAATGAACAAAAGAGACAAATGTTCAAATTACAGGATGCTTCTAGACAGGACACAGTAGCGGAACACAATGCGACCATCATTCGGACCAGCATCTGAGTGCAGCTACACGTTTTACGAGGACACAGTTTAAATGACTTTTTACGAGTTACAATTAGGTAAGTTAAAGATATGCATGTATGTAGGTTCATCAGCAATTAACACACAAATTCACCGCCATTTACTCATACAAATTGCCTGGCACGTCCCGAGCGACTAAAACGCCCGCCTCCACCGCCAATGCCGCTGCCGTAAGTGCCGTAGGTGCCAGTGGTGCTGCGTAGTGCACGATAAGAGGGCAAGAAGCCCGAACGATAGACTGCGCCAATGTGACGTTTTTGCGGCGGCGGGCCGTAGGGTCCTCCAGCTGATGCGGCGTCATCTTTCGAGAGGTCCGCAAGCGCGGCAGCTTCTTCGCCGGGATCATCGATGCCGCCAATCAGCGGCATAAAGTCCGGTTCGGCGGGTGGTAAAGCATTTTCGATGCCGAAGAGTTCAGGATTCCTGGAGGTATCTTTAGAGGAATGTGCATAGTAGATATGTATATAGTACATAGTTTACAGTGTGTAACTATTATAATGTTTCATATGAAATTATATACATAAGTATGTGTATACATGTATATACATATGGTTAGTTTAATAGCGCAAATGTGCTTAATTTTACCCTAAATATTGTAGCATAATATTGACATACTTTCAAGCCTTTAGATTATTTACAATCCTTTAACAATTTACAATCCCTCCCTCATCGGCCCACTATCATTAAAATTTTCAAAATTTTCTGCACTCACCTAAAAAGCGTTTTTGTGCGCGTCCAAAGTCACCCCAATCCAAATCGGCATAGCTTGGGTACATCCAATAGTTGGGCATAAAATCAGCATAATCCATATCGCTGCCAAAGTAAGTTGCCGGTAAGTAGACCTCATCCTCATCACGCTTCTGCTGTACACCATGCACCGGTGAACTCTTCAATGCGCCAATATTTCGCTTTTCACCCGGTGCAATGGTTGCTTGACGTCCATGCGAATTGTAACGTGCCACAGCGGCCAAATTGCGCTTGTTGCCTTCGCTTTTGCTGAGCAATCCCAGTCGTGCCAGTGTAGCCAGATTACGTTTGCCATTCTGTGGTAGCTGATAGTCACGCGCCAGTGTGCCGATGTTGCGTTTGCCGTAGGTGGCAAAACCACCGCTGCGTGCTAGCGCGCCCACATAACGCTTATCTTCGTTCTGCACAGTTGGTTCTTCATCGTCCGGGTCGGGTAATGAGGGCAACTGTCCGTTCTTGGCGAGCGTTGCCAGGCTACGTTTGGGATGTAGCAAGCCTTGTGCGGCCAATGCGGCTAGAGAGCGTTTATCTTCGTCGAAGTAGTCATAATCGGGAGCAGCTGCATTCGAGGCTTGTTCAGTGGCGGCGGCGGCAGCATCTTCCAATTGCCGTTCGCGTAGTAGGTTGTGTAATTGGCTGCGTAGAGCGGAGGCCTGATTGAGTAAAAGAGTGTAGAAGTGGAAAGAAAGAGTATGGAATTAATATGGAAACATTTTGAGCAGACTCCAAGAAAATAGGCTGGATTTTTGACCCAGGATTAAAGTTGAATAAGCGACAAAAAAAAATCATAAAAATATTGGAAGCACCAAGTACTTGTATCTAAAGAATCCTTTAGCACTAACTATTTTGCTGTTAATTTACTAAAGTTTTACTCCTTGAAATCTGGTACCAAATAAAGAAACTGCGTATCTAAATTTGTCTTATTTAGTACTAAGTGTATAGTTATTGGACTGCTTGCCTCGATCCCAGGTATGCAAGCGCTTTTGTACACACACGGGTCTAAGCAATAAACTTTCTATTGCACAATATTTTAGATTAAAGTGCTAGCAATCTCAACCGGTGCCAGAATGAACCTTGAAAAGGGTTCGAGCGGCACCTTTTTAGTTATCTTTTCACACAGCCAGGCGGCCATTAGGACCTTATCCAACCGGAGGAATCCCGCGAAGCTCGTCAAGAAGTGTTTTGGCGCTCTTAAAATCTTGACAGAAAGAAACAGGTTAAGACTTTGCTGCGAGGGAAACCTCATCGTCGGTCCATGTGGGATCGGAACCATTTCGCGGATTCAGTTGGTCTTCTTCGAAGCTTACAAACCCAGAAGGCATTAAGTTATGGAGACTGGTAGGAAAGCTTGAATAAGCAGGTTATTTTGTTATAGTTCCGCTAGAACGGACATAAATCTTTGAATAGATACGCGGTTTTGCCAATGTACCGACGATATAAGCATATACCCATAGCTCTAATAGTTGATGCAAAAGCGATGTTAAAAGTTTCAACTTTTATTTATTTTGTTCCTTACTGATTGTGTTCCGCAGCCGGATTCCAGCATTCGCTATTGCTAATTTTGATCGCTAAAAGTCTCCAAAAGAATAGCAGGGTTACTTTTCCATGTAGCGTACTTTTAGGCCCCACTGCTTTTCATTTAGAGAATTTTAGCGATGGAAATTTAGCGTATCGATTGTCCGGATTCCACTGCAGGACTCTTAAGATTTTTCTAAAAAACAATTTAAGATATTTACCATAAGATTAATCGATTTTAAAATCCGAAAAATTATCGATATCATTTTATATTAGTCTTGAGGTATGAAATTCGATAAATAACTCGATCTGACTTGCAACATGTTTATCTATATTAAATTTATTGCTGTGCAATATTATTAGCTAACGCTTATTGGTAGTCAATTGTAGAAGTCAAAATTGTACAGAGCACAAGCATTTTATCGTAAATAGAATTTTGGTCAATGATGGATTTTCTTCAGAATTGAATGCTCTAGAAAAATGTCTATTTCCACCAGCGAGGTAGTACGGGTTACTAAACCCAATTTTTTCATGAAATTGTCGTGTTTTCGCTCCGATCTAGTAAATAACAAGAACTACAGAAAAAAAGCCATCATCAATATTTCTTGAGATATTTTTTTTTTTTTGCTTGACTAATGTTTAGATTTCTTGGTTGGATACTCATAAAAGCATAGTTCCAGCTTTCAGGAAAAATTTCTTTTCCCAAAATATCGTAAAACCGTTGTAGCTCTAAAAAAGTGCTCGTATATTTATTTCTTTAAGAAATAATGAAAAATATGTCTTGTGATTGTTCATGAGAAATACTAAATACAAATAAAGCTTTAGGATGAAAAATCATTAAAGCATTTGCATATATACACTGCCGTAAAAAAGGATTGGCACAGTAAATTTTTCACAATATATGCAAAAGTTTTTTTTTCTAATATTTTTTCGTAATTTTTTTTTAAATATATGATTCATTCTACGACCAAAAACATAAAAATATAATTCCTAAACTTTGTGCAAAACTCACGAAAACTCAACAAACTTTCATGCAAATTTTCAACTTTTTAATTAGTGGAATATTAGAATTTTGAGTATGCAGGTTTGCAGCCCCTTCAATTCTAGTAAAAAACATGCAAGTTCAGAGTTAGCCAAAAATTGCATTTATTTTTGAGATTTTTTTTTGTTGAAGGTGTTTTGCAATTTTTCCACATAAAGTATTTTCGAAAATTTTTTTTTTATGAAAGAGACTGCGTGAAAAAAATGTCCAAAAATTAACGGTAATTCATAGCTACTTAAAACCTGTACTTTATTATAATAAAATTGATTGAGCTACAAATATGCATACTCAAAAAATTTCCAGAAAATCTGATTAAAAAGTTGAAAATTTGCATGAAAATTTGCTGAATTTTCGTGAGTTTTGCACAAAGTTTAGGAATTATATTTTTATGCTTATTGCTGTAGAATGAACAAAATTTTTATAAAAAATTGCCGGAAAAATATTAGAAAAATTTGTTCGCATATATTGTGAAAAATTTGCTGTGCCAATACTTTTTGCCGACGGTGTATGTATTTCTTTACTAATTAAAATTCGAGCAGTACTGTTAAAGAGCGGTAAGGTACAAGAAATTGATAAAAAAAAATGTTTTCTATTTATAGCTAAACTACGCGCATTTATTCTGTTCCTCCTACATTCACTTCCTTATTCTTCTTCGCTCTCAATTGAAAGTAGAAAAATTTCCGCTAATCATAAAATTCGAATAAATATGAAATAAGAAAAATACTACATAGGACTTCATTCACCTTTGGCCGCTGTTTACATATTCACTACCAAACAATTTTATATAAAAATGAACACAATATATTCGTACTTACATGCAATTGATAAACCGGATTGGGATATAAAATCTGATTTATTATCGCATCCAGGTCGTAGGGTGGGGCAGCGGGACCGTCCACATCAACAGCGGCAGCCTTAACCGCGCACGGTTGTTGTAGCTACAACGAAAGATTTGGAAAAAATAAAGTAAATAAACTGACTGCCAGAATGAAAGAACGAAAGAATGCAAAAATGAATGAATGATTGTGCGATTGAGTAAGTGGGCGAGTAAGAGAGCCAGTGGGTGAGTAAGAGAGCCAGTGGGCGGGATAGATGGTGTGCATTGATTGAAGCAGCGTTTAATTCAAAAGCGTAAAAGAACGAATGAATGCGTTGCTAACAAAACTGTTGCTGTTAGAATGCAAAACGAAAAAAATATACAGACATTATGCCATAAAATGCAGAGGTAAAGTTAAAATTGCTTTACACAATAACAGCAACAATACTTATGTAGATTATAAGAGAGCTCAAGTTACGCTTGTAAGTTTGACGTAAACGCGAAACAACATGAAGGATGTTGGGATTTGAAAGTTAAATTGAAAAGTGAAATACAAATCCTCTTTCTTCACTTTCACTTTCACTTTTAGTTTTATTTTTATTTTTCTTGTAAAATTCTCAAGTCATCTCAATTTCTATTTCCCTTTTCGTTTGAAATCTAATCAGACATATCGCTAATAGAAGGCAATTTGTAGTTGTATTGCTGGTGATTGCTTGTTGAGGAGTATGTGTTGCTTCGGTCATGCCTGCCTTATTAACTCTTACAATCAGTTGATAAGGGTCGCGAGTGATATTTCATAAAGGTTGTTGTACTTAAGCATTCTTTTTTGAAGATTAGTTTTTCAATCTTTTTTATTTATTAAATTTTTTCCCCTCCTTTGAGTGTTTAAAAAGGTTTGAGTGTCATTTTAAAATGCACTTTTCGTTCTTCAGTTAAAAACATGGGAGCACTTGCTGTCGTAGCCGAGTGGTGAGAGCCGCGTACTACAACCCTGTAGGGCCTGGGTTCTATGGAAGGACAGAACAACGTCCACATGGATATAAAGCTCATACAGCCAGGCTCAGCAAATCTTCCGAATAATCTTGCCTTAATTGTAAGTTGGTAAATACATATATAGTGACCGGGAGATGTGGTAATATTGCTAGCATATGTTGGTTTATTGAAGAGTTCATTCCGAGAGCGGGTGGGAATTTCGAGTAGCTGGCTTCCCATCGAGATTTCCGCCTTTCCATTGCTGACTGCCTGATTCCAGTTGGGAAATGAGGCACACTAAGAGTACAACTCCACAACAAGCTTTTCATACGTTCAGCGCTTTTCTGGCTTTCAGCTACACAATTCAGCTTGTTGTGGAGTTCCTCAATAGTGGCCATCCAAAAATAAATAGCTACACATGCACAAACAATGTGGGCAATCAAAAACACATTCACACGTTTTTAAATATTTGAGCTAAAAAAAATTCCAAAAAAATAGAGACTCTAAAAAGGGCAAAGAAAACTTTTCGCAAGTATGCCAAGTTGGTAGGACGTTTAACTCCTATTCGTTGGTTTAATGTGATTTGTATTGAAAATCATTCGGAAAACTCTGTTTCTCTTCACGAGACTTCCAGAAATGTTACCCAATTGTTTATTTAAACATTTTTTAATATAAACGATTTTTTAATGGACCCCCATTGCATTTTGTGGGGTTTTTGGCGGGCCTATAAAATATAGGTATTATGAAAAAATAGTATTGGGTATTATTATTGGGAGAAAAGAACCCGAGTTTTCCGATTGAAAAATATTTATTTTCAATAGAACAATTCTGGAGGGTGAGACCCTTCAAATTCCGCCGATACTTTTTTTACATGCATTTCTGCACCACCCTAATGTACATACATATATACATACATATCGACATATGTAAGCCTGCTATGCCAAATCAATGCACCCACCTGCGAATTTTACACCGACGCTGCCAGCCGATAGCGTAACTTGACTTGTGAATTATTATGACTTGCACGTGTGCACGCTCACATATGCCAGACTATATACAAATATATACATATGTATATACGTCTGCGTGACTTTAATAAAATTGTGTGCGAATTGTCTGCGTATTGGTAATGTCAGCGTTGATTTGTGTTTCTTTTCATTTTATTTACTTTGCTTTCACTCGCTTTGTTTGCGACCCTTTTTCATACTTCCATGCTTTTCATATTTGTTCTTTTTTACATACATTTACATATGCTGATAATATATACACATGTATATCCATTCTTTATACTCAAATTTATCACATTCTTTTGCATGCTGCTATGCAGGCATTAATATTAAACCAATAAAGCTGAAACTTTTCACCTTTTTTACAAAATTATTCATTTATTTTTTGCACGGCTGGCACGTAGCATGCTGCAATAATGTTGTGTTAAGTGTTTAAATATCGTGATTGCACTTTAAAAGTTCAATAATGCGAATATTGTTGGAAGAGTAATTTATGAGCATCCATCTCTTTATAGTCACTGCCTACCTGTGAGCATTACACATGGGACACCGCTACGTATCAGTAATATTTAGTGTACATAGAGTTGGGTGGCTGTGCTGTGCTGTTAAAAGTGTTGCGTGCGTGCGTGCACGTATGTATACGTGCAACATGTACTTGTGTACATATGAATCTACATAGTTGCATATGTAAGTATATACTTCAGCACCATACATACATATGTGAAAGCTCTTCAATTTGTACTCAACTCATCCGGTTATACAAATAAATCTGATCATTGACATGCATACAAAGCAAATTGCAGCGTAAATCAAATGATAAATGACAGCTTCAATAGCGCTTGCAACAAATTTTTGTAAGAGAAATTTAATCAGAAAAATTTAATCAGTGACATTTTATCACAGAAAGTGTATCACAATTCACAGCTCATTGACTAACATGCATTGATTGGTATCATTGACATATGTCTATCAATTATAATATGGCAGCAAGTATCACTCCGAATCCGATTAGCGACAGCTGGACTTTCAAGTTCTTAGGCAATTACCCATTTTTGTAATTTTTTTTTTATTGATTGGCATTTGTTTTTCAACATTTTTGAAAAAAATCTTAATCTTCGGCGACCGAAGGACCTAAAGGGACAAATTTTAATTTGTGGATTTTATGGTTGGTCTTAAATTGCCAAAAAATGTTGTCCAATTTTTAAATTATAAAAAATTTATTACCAATTTCTCAAATATCAAAAAAGTATCTTCGATCTTTATTTTACCACAAACATTATGGTCTTCTGTAAGGTAACAAAAAGCATGTCCAGTTTTTCACTAAATCTAATGGTCGAGTTTTATATTTTTAAAAATGTATGTCCTGTTTAAAAAATGTATGTCCCGCTCTAAAATTACCAAAAAATAATGACAGATTTCTCATTTATCAGAAATTAAAAAAAAAAAATATGTCTATAGATACATTGTTTTCGTACTACCAAAAAACTAAACCATCAAGTTTTTGAATTACCGTAAAATTATGTCCAGCTTTTCATGTACTATACATATAAAAAATTATTGATTTCCAGTTTTTAGTCACTTTAAAATTATGTATAGTTCTTAAGTGACTACAAATTTGTTTCCAAGATTTAAATAACTAAAAGATTATGACTAGAGTTTAAATGGCTAGTGTTTAAATGACTACAAAATTATGTCCAGTTTTTTTAATTACCAAAAATTCTGTCCAGTTTTTTAATTAAAACCCTAAATTTTCGACTAGTTTGTAAGTTACCAAAAAAGTATGTCTAAATATTTAAGTGCCATCAAATTATGTCCAGCTTTTTATTGACCAAGGTTTGATGACCTGTTTTTAATTACCAAAAAAATATGTCTAAATTGACTAAAAGTTTATCTCCACTTTTTGAATTACCAAAAATTATGCCCACGTTTTGGGCTACCATTAAATGATGTTCAGTTTTTTTCTTTTTTGCATTCATACATTTAAAAGTTAAGTCTAACATTCCTTAATTAATTTATTGAATTCTGTGACTTTTTTGGAATCATAAAAAGTTAAACTCAAAGAAATTTACTTGATTATTTAGGCACATAGAATTCAGTATTGACAGACCTGCACACCAAATGGGCATAAGCGACTATAAGGAGCAAAAGTTCAGACCAATTTCACACCATTTGGCAAGCTTAATCAACGAAATGTTTGCACAGCTTCAGAAAATATTGGGCAATTAAAACCAAAAGTCCAATACATATGTACGCACATATATATGTACATATGTATCTACATTCGGAAGAAATAACAATTTGTTGCATGAAATGTCACTAAGCACAACGGGCGTGGTAGGCATGTGTGTGGAAAAATGCGAAAATTGCCTTGAAATAAGCAGAAAATAAGTAAATAAACGAAAGGAAGTCCAAAGAAAAGTAAGAAAATAATGTCAACTGTCGAAATCAATGAGGACGACATACAAGAATTCTCATAAGCATGAAATCGAAATGAAATGAAGCAAAAGTCACTTAAAGCTAGTGGGCTTTTGTGTGTGCATGTATTTGTACGTATGTATATATTGAAGAAAGTGTGGTATGCGTTGTTTTTAGTAGAGAAACTCTGCTGCGAAAATAAGCTTAAACTTGGCTTGTTTTCGTAGTGCGCGGCAATTAAGCACACAATTTACGTTGGCAATGTCGAAAACACAGGAGTAAGGCGAATAGTAAAAGTTACGCATACGCAGCATATAAACACTGAATTGGAGTGCGCGTGTGTATAAATTAATTTTCTTCATACTTTATACGTACACACGTCTTTGAGGATGCCTCACTAGAAAAACTAGTCTTTAAAAATGCTAGTCCTACTATTATTTAAAGGCTTTTACCAAAATAATTTAGCAGATTTTGTGAACATGCGCCTATAATCCAGGGACTCATTAATAGGGACGAAAGTGAGTGGACTTAAAGGTTACGAGGAGTCACTAGCAATATAGCAAAATGGGTACTTCCCAACACATGTAGACGCAAAAGATCCAAACGTGACACGGGCGCATCCATTACAGAGGAGTGAAAGCACTTTGAGAATGAAATATGAATAACATAACATTGTCAGAAATTTTCTTTCATTCTATAGCGAAATTCTACCAAACAAAAAAAAACATATAATCTTTTTACGACAGTTCGAAAATTTAAAAATTTTGTGGTTTTGCCGTTGGGTGTTTGAATATCTCAAATACTATTAGAACTACGAAAATAGTTGTGGTCCCCACTTAAAGGTGCTATTTGGGGCTATATAAAAAAATTTATTAAAAGTCCTAAAAATAAAAAAAATCAATTAAAAATTCGCGAAAGAAGAAACTTATATATCTAAATTTTTTCTAAATTTTTGTATACAAAAGATCCTGAAATTTTCAAAACGGTGTTTTTGCAGCGAAAGGAATTTTCGAACTTTGAAGAAAATGTTTTTTTCAAACTCTAAATCAAAAATTAATTCAAAGTAAATAAATACTTTCAATACAACTTTACTTAGAATGTGCAAAAAACTTCAAAGGTCAAAAATGCATATCTTAAAAAATACCTTCTGCAAAATTTTAGTATCTTCTAAAATTAGCTGAAGGTATTGCATAAAAAAATTTAACCAAACAATTTTACGTTTTTTTAAATTTCGAAATTCAGTATTTTTTTTTTAATTTTTCGAATATTTTGTATATTTTTTTCTTTACAGCCTTAAATATCACCTTTAAAACGAGACCAACGAGTAGCTAAAATAGTTTTCGAGATATTCAAAAACAAACTTGCAAAATTGTGAAATTTACTGCCGGTTTCACGAAAGCTATTTAAGTGGAAAATAATTTTTTTGCGTCAACTTTCATATTAAATACTTAGTAAAAAAACATTTTTCGCTTAAATTTTTGTGTGTGAAACTGGCTATTAGAATTTTACATAGCTTTGGAAAACAAATTTTTTAATTTTTTCCTTTGACATAACTTCGTTATATGATAAAAGGCCAAAATTCAGGGAATAAAACTCGGTAAATGCACGGTTAAAAATTTCGGTTTTAATTTTAAACTTTTTGGGCTACATATATGACCAAACTAAATTCAGTTTCAAATACAAACCTTCCAAGTTTAAAAAAAAGAGAGCACATATGTTGGGTTTAGAATTTAAACAATTCGGTTTAAATGTTAAACCCAAACATTTTCATAATTAAGAATAAAAAAAAAATTTTAAATCTCATGCTCCGTCTGGTTAGGATTGAACCCGGACAGCCTTGGTAGCAACCAATTGTATCAAGCATCTTTGCACACTCAGCTACAGCCACGCATGTAAATTTGCTTTCATATGTTGAGTTTGAATCAACACCACAATTCGCTGTGCAAACATATTCTATTTCGGTTTAGATTTTAAACCAAATTTTCTATATATGAAACCTAGAAACTAGAATTAAAACATTTTGGTTTGATTTTTAAACCACGAACTTTTTGGGCTAAAATTTAAACCAGAATATATTAAAAATTGCGTAAAACTATTGACTGGTTTAAAAAGTAGACTATAAAAGTTTAAAAAAGGCAGTAGTCCCAGCGCGGTTTAAAAATTAAACCCAAATTTTTGACCGTGTGGCAATCATTGGTCGATTTGACAAGGATTGGAACTCTTGAAACTAGCTTTTGTAGCTATTTGGGCGGGAGGAGTTATTCCAGTTCTATGATTTTCTATTGACAACATTGCTTCTGGTTCCAAGCATCAGCTGTGTGATTTTGGTTGTTGGTTGGTTGGTTGGCCATTCAAGGGTTGATCTCTTAAATACAAAAAAGTTTGGAGGTTTTCCTATACGCGTTTGGCATATTTACATAAGTTTCACAAAGTACTACATATATTGCCGATTCCATTCCGTCAGCTGAGAGGAGATCGCCCTATTTCGGCTGCAGGTTCAAAAACGCCCTATCTCAGCAAATGCTTCAAAAATGCTCTATGTAAAAATTTTCTTCTAAAACGCCCTATCTTAGTATTATATTTATTGTCAGCTTAGATAGAGCGTTTTTCAGAATAGAAAAATAATTTTTGTATGTGCATGAGCATGAAACAGTCTAATGTCTATATAATATCTATATATGCAGATATGTCTGTAAGTAGTATATGTACGTATATACACTTTCTTGGCACTACGAGAATTAATTATTTTCTTGTTTCAGCTAATTAAGCGTACAAATTATAATCAACTTTTATTGCCAGCATGCTGATGATTTCTTAAAATTCCATTTACTCGAACACAAAAATAAGAAAGTTGGACAAAGTTCAATTACAGATATACATACATACATACATACATACATACATACATATATTCAACTAAATATAGCCAAACAAAAGCTGCTAAAAATGTTGAAAGCAACGAATGCTACGCATTTAATGCATTCATAATTCAAAATAATCTGGCTTGGTTGCGATTTAAATAATGTTGAAGTAAGTTTGTGCTTATGTATTTTTCTACGTATAAATATTTACAAAGGTGATTCACAGTTGTCATCAGCGTCGTATTATGCTATGTCGTAAAGCTTTTAAGGGTTGAATAAACGTTTAGAGGACTTGAAGCCACAACAAACTATCTTTTAATAGTAGGGATGTGCGATTAATCGATTAAATAATTTTCTAATTAATCATAATCCTGGTCAATCAAAAAACGTGATTAATCAGATTATGATTAATCATATCCTGAGTAATTACTGTATGTATACTCATAATATTTAATTGAAATCTGAGTAACTTTGCTCATATCTTTTGAGTTTGCTTTCAAAGTACATAAAGTTTCTTTTTGTACTATACAAATTTTTTTTTCGTATTAACAAAACTAGAATTCCAAATGAGGACCTTACTGGGTTGTTCATTGAAATGAAAAAAAATATATATATACATTTGTGTATGTGCATACTTTTTTCTATAAAAAAAATTTTGCCGCAGTTATTAAGGCTTCTGATTAATCAGTTTTCTGATTAATAAAATGAATTAGATTCTGATTAATTAAAATGTAATTAATCGAGAAATTAATCACTTTCGTTAATCAAAAATTATTATTCTTTCATTAGTTAATTAATCAATTTTCGATTAATCAGCTTGTTCGATTAATTGATTGGTCGCACATCTCTATTTAATAGTACATAATTCATAAATGATAAAACTTTTTTGGTATCTCGCTAATCGCTTAAATATATTTTTAGCCGTTAAAAGGTTTACGCCATCCAACAACACGACACCTTCGCCAACCTTATGAATACCCCAATTGTATAGCTGTTTTTTTGTTTATGCTCTCATTGCCCATAGCTTAATAATAACGAGACGGCGCGGCGCGCAATAAGCCGAAATATTTTTAATGACTATTGCCAGAGGCACATCAGTCACCACAACTCACTGGCCATCATCCGCTTTTATTTCATAAAAATTCGTTAAATTTGTTTTTGTTTGCGCATGGGCTGCCCAAAGCTAGCTAATGGAAATGTCGCTGCTGCCACTACGTTGAATATTGTATCCAGTGACAGGCGCGGTACAGTAAGCCTTCTGGGCTTATTGACTTCTGCATCAGAGTCAGCCATTGCTGGTTGTCAACCTTCAACCTACGCCAACAATGAGCTTCAAAATAAACTTATCACCGTTAAGAATTGGCCGTGAATAATTGATGGTTGGTAATGGTGGTAGTGATGGCGGTGAATTCGATTTTGATGCCCCAAGCGGCACAAACAAACTTTGTAGTTAAGTAGGAATGTATGAAGGTATACATATACATAAGTAATTAATATGTCCCTGCTGGCAAAATAAGCGATATAGAGAACTTCTAAAAGTTCTTATTTTTACTTCTTTGCATGTTCGCTTCTTTACTTCCTTCTTTATGAAATGTTCAGTGTTTCAAGATTTTCTGCTTTAGTTTTTCTTAAAAGGTACGCAGCGATTCGACTACTAGGATTTTTTTTAATTCGCATTCCTCTCCATTTGAAGCACACTTTCTCACTCGTCGTTGAGTGCCAATTATATTCGAACATTTTCTGTTTCGGCTTCCAAAAATAAGGTCTTATTGAAAACTGAAACTGAAAGCACTTATCTACTTAAAGCGGCTCTTTAAATTTGCCGACTGGGGTTCAATGTCCACATACATACATATGTATATCGCAATTGTATTGAAGCACAACACTGTTTTTCATTTCCGTTGCTAGGCAAAAACAAACAAAAAAAAAAACGAAATACAAACCAAATACAGATTGTGGCAAAAGGAATTACACAAAGGGTTTCTCAAAAGTATTTGTGTACTTCAATGCGTACGTATTTACATTAGACAGCGTAGATTCCCATGCACAAAAAAAGAGTTTGGAATTAGCCAGCCCCTTCTCCTCTTTGCTTTGAAAGCTTACTTTCANAATTACACAAAGGGTTTCTCAAAAGTATTTGTGTACTTCAATGCGTACGTATTTACATTAGACAGCGTAGATTCCCATGCACAAAAAAAGATTTTTGGAATTAGCCAGCCCCTTCTCCTCTTTGCTTTGAAAGCTTACTTTCAAAGGACTTTAGAATAAAAAAATATTTGCCTTTCTGTGCTGGAATCCCAATTCTTGATAAATAATAAAAAATATACAAATTATAAAAATTTAGAATTGTTATTATTGCACGGAACCGACTGTTGCCCTTTATAAAATTTAACCTTTTAGTAAGCGATGAATTTTTATCATGTAATCGTAATAAGAAATTATTAAACAAAAAAAGTAATCCAGCGACTTAAATTTTCTAAGCTTCCAACAAGGAGGCGTTTATTGCAAACTTCTTTTTTTGTGACCCATTTTAATGTATTTATATATAGTATGTATGTATTATACCTTATTACTTTGCTAAAGGTTGTTATGTAGCAGGGCGAACTTTTTTAAAATGCAACAAAAGAAAATTTTTTTTTTCTCACTTTCCTGGAATTCTGGTTTATTTTTAAATGCGAACTTTGCCCCTACCATTAAATTATTTTTGTAAACAATATGTCGCTGATTGTTTACGCCCTATGTGGGTGCACAGCTAATTATGTGTTTCAATGGCGTAGATCCCTCTGATTGATATCGAATAATGGCTTCAGTTTTATTGATTATTTTAATAACAAAGCACTTGATTTTTATTTACGAAAAACTTTATTTGAGAAGGGAGAGGGTAAACTAAAATAAATACATACCTACAATTTATACGGTTTTCAGTGCTTTTAAAGCCCTCTATTTAGGCAAAATCAAATAGTGGAATATATTTTAAAAGCCACCGAAAATCACCATAGACGCGAAAAAGGCACTCAAACCCGAAAAACTTGACAAAAAAAAACCTTTATTCTAGAAAATTTTAATTTACTAGAAAAAGGAAAAAAATCATAAACTGGGCTCTGGGTTCCTTCCGGAATCCGCCTCGGAGCTAATAAAATTGGTTTGCTCGGTGACAGTTAAGCTCCAATTAGAGCCGTAAGTGCCGCCACAATTAACAAAAATGTTATGCCAGGCTGTCACCACCATTGCGACTGGGTTCCCGGCCATGAACAAGAATATCCTTTCAGGATAACAAGATTATGGGATGCCTATCTATGTGATCGCGACTTTTGTATTTTGTATACTTTAGAGAAAAGGATATATTGTACAATTTTTGGCTTCACTAAATAATGAATACAAAAATTTGTTGTTCTTTTTGTTTGACTCTACAACCGTTCGTCGTTTTGTGCCGAGGCCCAAAAAAAATTTCGCCAACTGCCTCGCTCCTTTGCGAAGTTGCGCTAGTTGTACATCCCCTGTGTATACAGATCCTTTTTCACTTCACCCTTCGATTGTATTTGTTGGCGCCCTTTGTTTCGTTGTCCACCCATGGTTGTCGAATCGAAGAATATTTTTATCGGAGCCTCGTCATCCTCGTAGATGCAAAAAAACTTAGTATTTATGGCTTTACAAAAGTAGTTCCGAAAAGAATCCGAAGTACCGTAATAGTCTCGAAAATCCGGCAAGAATCCCAAAAAATCATGAAAAAATAGAGAAAAGTCTGGAAAAAAGCATTTAAGTTCCTTAAAAATATTGGAAATTAAAATACGAAGAATCCCGAAAGATTTCGGAAAAATCTTGTTCATTTTCTGAAAATCCCGAAAATCACGAAGCAATTCGCGAAAATTCCAACATTTTGCAGAAAATCCGCTAAAGTCTTGAATATGCTGAACGAAAGAACCCGAAACACGAAGAAGGCTGAAAAACCTGAAACAATAAAGAAAAGCTCCGAAAAAATCGCCAACGTTTCTAAAATAATATCAAAAAGAGATAAATATTGAAAAGTTTCTAAAACTCCCAAAAGTCACAAATCCATAACCAAAAATTCCGAAATCATACCGAAAATCTTAAATAGTCCGAATGATTCTCAAAACACGAAAAATACCGAAAAATCCTGAAATAATACAAAAAAGTCCCGAAAAAATCCCTGAGTTCTTAAAGTAATATCGAAAAATAAAACCCGGAGAATTAAAAAAAAATCGAAAAAATGTTGGGTAATTTCTTAGGATCCCGAAAATCACGAAACAATTTCCAAAAATTTGGAAATAGATCCGAAAATCTGGCAAAGTCTCGGAAAATACCAAGCGATCCAGAAGTACGAAAAATCCATAAAATATAAAGAAAATCCCCGAATAAATTGCCAAAGTTACTTAAATAATACAAAACAAAAAGAACTATATTGAAAAGTTTCTAAAAAATTACGAAAATCGCAAGGCAATACCCGAAAACACGTAGATTGTTCCCAATGATACCGAAATAAAAAAAATCCCGAAAAGTGCTGGAAAAATCCTAAAGAAACTTGAAGTTTCTAAAAATCCTGAAAATTACAAAACAATATTGTTCCTTTTCCTGAGTGCCGGTTTCACGAAAGTAATTTAAGTGAAAAATTATTTTTTTGTGTCAATTTCCATATTAAACTCAAATAAAAAAATTATTTTTGACTTAAATTGCTTTCGTGAAATTGAGTATGAATCTTAGTATTTGAGAGTTTACTACATGCCTAAATACTTTTATATTTAGTACCACTTAGGATCTCTGAAATAACTACTTTCTTACTTAAGTATATACTTTAAATAAAAAAAGATTTGAGTATGTCCATCACTGGTTAGCAAAGATTTTCTCTCTTTTCATCATAATGGAAAAATATAACTTCAAAGTTATAATCTACATACCACTCCCTCATTCGCGTTCACTTTAAATTCTTGCAAGAATTTATGAATTTACACTTTGAACCCTTCACATTAAAGTATACCTCATAAATATTTTAATACAAAATACCATTTCTACTTCGCTTCGTCATAATTTATATTAAAGTATGCGGCAAAAGACAGCACAATACCGGAGGGAATGTTTGCTAGTAGCTAGATTGCAAAAATCTGTAAATTTTTTTCGCACGAAAATGCCACATAGTTCAACGAAATGTACAGGAAAACGAC
The DNA here is from genome assembly GCF_001687245.7 of Rhagoletis zephyria. Classification (NCBI taxonomy): domain Eukaryota; kingdom Metazoa; phylum Arthropoda; class Insecta; order Diptera; family Tephritidae; genus Rhagoletis; species Rhagoletis zephyria. The sequence continues at coordinate 5,266 of NW_016164143.1, read as the reverse complement.
AGGAAAACTATTCAAATGTGGCATTCTACCGCGAACGCATAGCGGGATAAGATAGCACTAAAAAAATAAAATAAAATTAAATAAAAGTTTGTACATAAGTACATAAGTAAAAATATCTAAAACAAAAACAAATATGTATGCTGAAGCAAGCAGGAATGTCAGCTTGCAGTACGGAAGAAAAATGTCACTCATACGCACCGTCACACCCAGGCATTCTGCTCCGTATATGTATGTACATACTAGACGTTGGGGGAAAAGCATTCTAGCAAGAAGAATGCTGAGTTTCTCCGTTTTTTTCCCTTTACATATATTTTGTTGCCACAAGCATGACCGTGTAAGTACAAAAATGTACCTACATATGTACATATGAAAGTGCTTGTCAATTTATGTGAGATTTAAGAGGACATACAAATAGCGATACTAAAAGCTGGTTTATATGAGCGAAAATCTATAGTAAATACAATGTAATAATGTAAACGAAAGAGCAACAAATATGCGTGGAGGGCTTTAGGTGCTATGCTTATGTGCTTACTAGTAATACGCACAAGGCGTACATGCATATATTATTAACACATTGTATGTGTATAAGATTAGTTATTACTTCAGCGCTTGTGTTTGTATTGTTGTCCTTAACAGGTAGATTTTGTAGGTAACTTCCTTTAAGTAGATATTTGCGAGCTGAACAGATGCACTTAAAATTGTGCGGTAGAATACAACTACGTTACTCAGCTAGCAAAACTTTGCAATGGTTTGTTTTCAACGCACAATTTTTTAGTATTTTTGACGTATATTTTTTTAGGTTTTTTTAATTTTAGGTATTTTAAGCAAGAACTATCTCATATTGTTTTAAGGCAAAATTAAAATAGTTACAATTGAATAATTTTTAGGTTAGATTATAATTTTACACAAAAAATCCGAAAGGAAACGGATTTCAATTTCAAATATTTTAATAAATAATACCGTTTTTTTGTTTTTAAATCCAAATGGTAAAAACCAGGGAATGAAAATAACAGTTTTTTTTTTAAGTCACCTTGGCGACATGTTTATATAAAAGTTATTTCCTGATAATAAATAAACCGCTTATCAAACAAATTTGGTATCAAATGGCAGAGGACGGAAATAACTTTTAAGCAGAAACAACGAACGCAGGTTACACCCTCTATTCATATATATATTTTTTTTAATAATTTGATACAAAAGAAATTCCTGACCCAAGGTTTGTTCTATGGTAATTAAGTAATATTTTTTTATTGAAATATTTTCCAATAGGTGGCTTTCCTCGTTTAGACATTGCAGCTTTAAAGCTATTTGAGTCCCATTTCATTTGATTCCAAACATGTTTAATTTGGATAAGCATTTACTATCAGGAAATTACTTTTATATAAATATTTGGCCAAGTTGACTTAAAAAAATAACTGTTAGTTTCGGTTACTGGAGAAAACTTTAAATTTTTCGAACAGCACATATTTTTGAGTTTTTTTTTAAGCTAATAATTCCGGAAAAATCCGGAAAAGTACCGAATGAAAACGAAATGTGTCGAATTAAAAGCAAAGCAATTCAGAAAATCTCAAGATATGTCCCGAAAAGTACCCCAAAGCCCTGAAAAATCCCAGAAAGTCTGAAAAAATCTGGCAGTTTCCAAAAAATAAGTGTAAATGAGAGGCGAAATTTCGCAAGTCTCTATTCTTATAAAACCTAAATATTTAGTCTAAAAATAACTCTGAAAATCTACCAAGAAGTCTTAAAATATACCTAAAATACCCTGAACTGTTTCGGAGACTACCGAAACACACTAACAGTCCTGAAAATATTAAACAGTAACCAACAGATTCCGAAAAAATTAACAATTCCGAAAAATTTCAGAAAAAATTTGGAAAGCCCGGCTAAATATCAAAAAATTCTGTACAAAATCCGTAAAACCATTAATAACCTCGAAATAAATTCCGAAAATTCCTTAAAAATGCGGTTATCCAGAAACAAAAATTTAATATACCAAAAAAATTAAGAAAAAAAGCGAAAGTTTGCGAATAGCAAATGTGAAAAATCCCTAAAAGTGCCGAATAATATCGGAAAGGTCCAAAATACACGGCTTGCCCGAAAAAAATTAAAAAATATCCGAAAATTTCTGAAAAAAGTAACATGTTATACTCAAAAGTCCTGGAGAAAATCTCGGAAAAATTCACCTGGCCCGAAAAAAATTTTAGAAACACTAGACAAATTTTAAAAAAGTTCGAAAATTTCCGAAAAAAAATTAAGTCCTGGAAAGTACTTCTCAAAATCCCTGGGAAAAATCTCGCAATAATCCTGCGGGCTTGAACAAATTTAAAAAAAAAAACTAAATAAATACAAATAAATAGAAATACATAAATACATTTATACAGCTCTTTAGTAAATATAATTCACCATTTATGCATACATACATACTCCTACATATATGTATTTATGGTGTGTATCCGCTAGAGCCTATTGTCGATTCAACCTATTCAACATGTGGCAACGAGTTAGTATACTCGAGCGCGACAAGCCCNCAAAATACCTATTCAACATGTGGCAACGAGTTAGTATACTCGAGCGCGACAAGCCCACTTCACTTCAGCTCTTCCGCCAGACAACATGTCTTAAAGCATCTAACAACTTGCCACTTGTACGAGCTCCACACTCAGGCGCCTAACAACAGCAAATTGTAGTGGTGGCAGTAAGCACAAGCTACTGAGAAGAAAGCTGGCAAGATGCACATGAAACCCAACAAAAGCCGCCCGCATTAACAATTGTTACGAGTATTGTTACTTCACCCACTTCCTTGACTGTTTGCCTGTTGCTCCCCTAGCAGCTTTTCGTTTTGTTGTCATAGCTGCTGCACTGTCTGCCACTCTGTTTTATCGCAACTCAAAGGCATAGATACAGTCGCATTCGCAATCACATTCGCATTCACATTCGCATTTCAATTCCAAGTCTCATTTCCTTTCGCTTTTGCTTTTGCTTTTGCTATACAAGTATTTGTGTACTTGTGATGTGTGTTTAGAACATGCACGCTGTGGCAAGGATAACATGTCGACGATTTCATTTAGCCAGCAAATCTGTAAGCTGTTAGTTGTCTCCTCTAATGCGCTCTCAGCTGTCGACATATGTTGCAGAAATAAATATGTAGAAGTAAGTACATACATGCATAGGCTAGTGTGCAATTGCGTATTTGATTGCGAACTTATGCGTATTTGCGTTTGTTTCGGGGTCTATTACAGTAACCACCTCAAATGCAGTTGGTTGCAAATGTCGTCAATAAAAGTGCAGACGTATTTGTTACGTGGCATGTGAGCTGTGTATGCGAATCTTTAAGAGCATGCTCTTCCCACCATATTTGAAAATTGTACGTATTTCAAAATTGTACGCAGAGTACAACAAGGATACGCAAAATTTAATAAATATAAATATAAATATATTTGTATATATTTGTGTACGTAGTAAGTACATCTGCTGGAGTCGAATTTTGTCACTAACTAATTAAGTATTCCACCAAGTTTCTGTTAACTTTTTTGCCTTGATAGTTTTTGAAAGCTACAGATGCTATCGTTCTTCAATTAAGAAGCAGAAGCAGAGCCGGTCATGTCGTACGAAAGGACAGAATCGCTCCAGCTCTGAACAAAGAGATACTAAGGCCTCATCTGTGATGGAAAGGCCAGGTGGAGTATGACTTTACTTCACTTCGCATTTCCAATTGCCGTCAGTTGGCACAGAAAAGTAACGACTGGGGTGCTCTGTTGGACTCGGGCAGATTCACTTAGGCGGCTATAGGGTCAATCAAGAAGATAGATAGATTAACTATCTTCCCAGCGTACCGGCTCCCCTTCTTCTGCTTCTTACTTTGGTTCTAAGTACTCAAAACTCAGCACAAGACCTCGCCTCAAACTGAAAATTAAATCCACCGGATAGCGCAGAGAGTGAATACGCGTAGGCTCTGACACAGCTCCCCCAAATGTGTTTTTCTTCTTCTAACGAACAAGTTGTATTCTATGGGAGGTGTAATGCTGTCTTTATGGCCACATATCAGTATTGACAATAGTCGTCTGTGCTGATTTCTAGGATATTGATTTGGGTTTGCAGTCTGCAATGATATGTGTTTTAAGCTTGTTGTTTTGGGAAACTTTTTAGCCAGCAACGTCTCATGCGAATATGCCAATGGGCTCTTTTGAGTAGCCGCACCTCTGCTCTTAACTTTTCGTTGATGGTATGAGGTCTTATACATGCTTATAATCAGGGCCGTCGAGAGAAAACTCGGGCTCTTATAAATAAAATGTATTTTTTAAAATCATATGATCGTTTTCTTTAATTTATAGGGTTAGAAACAATCAGCCCGAATCGCAATATATTTATAAAAAAAAAAACCTATAACGAAGGCGCAAATTACATTGTAAAAAACTAATAACAAGTTATGGTTCTGAAATATTAGGCCCCTTAAAAAGCCTGGGCTCGGGGGGATTCACCCCTCTCTCNGAAAAAAAAAACCTATAACGAAGGCGCAAATTACATTGTAAAAAACTAATAACAAGTTATGGTTCTGATATATTAGGCCCCTTAAAAAGCCTGGGCTCGGGGGGATTCACCCCTCTCTCCCCTCCTTCTCGATAGGCCTGCCTATAATAAAGAAAAGTGTGGGTATATTGCTCTGCGTAGCCTTATATTTGGCATGGAAAAATCTTTTCATCTTCACAGAGAATCTACCTTATTAATAAAAAAAGTATTATCAACAAAATTGTTCCAAATGCAGTCATCTCAACGCTGTAGGAGCTTAGAATATTTAACATCCTGGAAGCGTCTGTGGACAGCTGGGTGAACCTTCTGTAAAAAAATGGCCAGTAAGAAAGCTATTGACCGCTTGCTGAAAGAGAGCAATCGTAGTTTAAGAGTAAATTCAACAAAATCCTAACTGATACTATTTATTTACTAAGATACCCCGTCGTTCATCTCTCGGAAATATCACCTAAAATGGTATAACATTGGAAAGGTCAGAACCGGTCAAATATCTAGGCCTTTTCTGAATAGGAAATTAAATTGAGCACCTAACATCCATGAAAGCCCACAAATCCACAAGGGCTTTATACTCCTGCACCAGAGCTATATTTTTTTGAGTAATAGTTTGGTAGGATCTAATAAAAAAAGGTAAACACAAGGAAAACGGACAAAGTTCGATGGTTAGCAAAGCGGAAGCAAATAAAACAACTCGCTAGAAAGCTTTATTCCTACGGATCTTTATGCAGGACAAACGCCATGT
>NW_016164142.1:31138-33089 GCF_001687245.7 Rhagoletis zephyria | reverse complement strand
TGGACTAAAAAGTAGAAAATAATATTTCTCAGTCCCATATTTATAAAAGTGTTGTATATTAAAAAGTTTTTTTTTATATTATTTATTTAAATTATTGCATCAGCCAATTTCAAAGAGAGCTTCGCGCTCACGGCGCTCACTGATTTGCAGAACTTATTCCCGCTTCTTTCACTAGTGTGACCAGGTTGACTTTTTGCAGCTAGATCTACTTTTTGTAAATTAAGTTTAGCTGAAATGTGGAAATGGGAAGTAATTTGGTACAGTCGTTTTATAAGTAAAGTGGTAAGCTAATAATTAGTTTGATAACCAATTCATTATTGCACATGTTTTTGGCTTTAAAAATATGCTTGCATTCATGTATGAAAACTTAAATAGAATTTCTTATATATTTCGAAACTGGTCATACTGACTTTCATGTTGTCGTTTCGTGTACGTATCATGGGCGTCGCCAGGATCGAATTTAAGGGGGGGCGTGGCCTGACATATAAAAAAAAAAACCAAAACTTCCATCTTAACACATTCCTGTTTCTGGCATGCGGGGACGATATGTACTCGCCGATTTGTTTTAAAAAAATTATTTAAAAAGCAGACGTCTTTGTTGCTCAGCAAACCTGTTAATCGATTCTGCAATTATTTCACATTGATTATCTAAAACAAATATTTGATGTATTCTTAAAATGCATAAACCTAAATGTAAATTTTATAGAAAATTAAACTAACATTTTATTAAAACTAGAAGTAACTCCCGAAATACGGGTGAGTACTTGGCTCAAAATTTATTTAAAGAACTTCGTGAAAGACAACAATTAATCTTGTATTGCTAGACACCTGATAACCCAGGATAATTTTTAAGTTCTTAAAAGACATTACTCTACTCTCTAAGCTTCGTGCAGTGGGCCATGAGAAAACCGTCATCTTTAAGGTATAGTCCAACCCTTTCACAATATCTGGTATTAGTCTTAATCTGAAACGCAATAATCATTAAAAATTGGCGCCGTTTATGGTGAAAAGCATTTAACATCACACTTTCAAACTAAAGCTTTCTTAACCCTAGAAGCCTAATCTATTTGGGAGTAACGTAAAGCCTTAATATACGCCTTAGAGGCTTATGTACTTAAAAGATAACCTGTGAGCTAAAATATACTTAGTCCTGTCTTTTTTTTTTTTTTGAAAGAATATTGAAGTTGTGAGTTTGACTAATAATAAAACATAGTTTTATTAATAACTATAACCAAGTTTATTTAAAACAACAAAATAAAAAGTAAAATTTGTGATAAAATTAACAAAAAGACCCATTCCGTATACGCCTCGCAGACGTAGATTATACTTTTAGGGTTAACCCTTTCAGTACAAAAATTCAACCACTGGTTCTAAAAAATTTTAAATATGTATACCGGCTAATTTTGGATCGTTCATTTTAAAAATCACATACAAAAATGTGTAAAGCTTTGAGGTTTGCGGTCATTCAGGGTCCTTCTTAATGGTCAGTGATATCCTAGGTGTTTAAAGAAGAAGAAAAAGAAGAAGAAGAAAAGAAAGGGATCTCAGCTATTTTACAACGCTTTTATCAACTTGCAATGTTGTGTGTCCAGAAACTTTCAATGTTGTGTGTCCGACACCATAAAGCTTTGCTTTGAAAAGTTCCTATAAAAAAGCATAGTGCATAGGGCGACATCTGTAGTGAATAGGGCGAAGTAGATGACATCTAGATGTCGCCCTATGTACTACGTTTGCTACAGCGGAAATAGACGACACGCCATTTCTTTAAATAAAATTAATTGGTGCTCGTTTGTATGTAAATACATATGTAAATGCATGTGTGTGCACCTTTCTATTAATATCGTTGAATTATTTTAATATCTATTGCAAAATTTTATTCAGACAGGACTAAAAAGTAGAAAATAAATAATATAAAAAAAACTTTTTAATATACAACGCTTTTATAAATGGA
>NW_016164142.1:26239-28722 GCF_001687245.7 Rhagoletis zephyria | reverse complement strand
AAAGTTATCAAAACAAATTCTATGGGACTGAGAAATATTATTTTCTACTTTTTAGTCCATTTATAAAAGCGTTGTATATTAAAAAGTTGTTTTTATATTATTTATTTATTTTTTACTTTCGTGAAATATATTTCAAATCTATGAATAATACCTAATAACTTTTCCGAATCTCAATTCCACGGAAATATGGGTAATATTTTTCAATAGATTATATTACTCACTATCGACTTTTCTGCCGCATTTTACTTTTTTGACAAAGACGGTCAACTGCAATTGCAGCTGGCACTTTAGTTTGATATANAACTATAAATAATACCTAATAACTTTTCCGAATCTCAATTCCACGTAAATATGGTTAATATTTTTCAATAGATTATATTACTCACTTGCTTGCTGCTTGCACTTTAGTTTGATATATAGCTCAATTCTGTGGCTGCTACAGATCGGCCTAACTAAGTCGTATGACTGAGCAATTATATATAGATACTAAAGGCCTGAACTACAAAACATAGCGACATGTAACACATCATGCAAGTGCCACTTTATATCATGTCGCTTATACCGGGTGATTTTTTAAGAGCTTGATACCTTTTTTTTTAAAAAAAACGCATAAAATTTGCAAAATCTCATCGGTTCTTTATTTGAAACGTTAGATTGGTCCATGACATTTACTTTTTGAAGATAATTTCATTTAAATGTTGACCGCGGCTGCGTCTTAGGTGGTCCATTCGGAAAGTCCAATTTTGGGCAACTTTTTCGAGCATTTCGGCCGGAATAGCCCGAATTTCTTCGGAAATGTTGTNGCGAAACACATTTCGAACCGAACACTGATTTTGGTAATAAAATTCAATGATTTGCAAGCGTTGCTCGTTAGTAAGTCTATTCACGATGAAATGTCAAAGCATACTGAGCATCTTTCTCTTTGACACCATGTCTGAAATCCTACATGATCTGTCAAATACTAATGCATGAAAATCCTAACCTCAAAAAAATCACCCGTTACATGTTTGAAAGTGATATATGAAGACATAGCCGAATAAATTCAAATCAAATCATGCATCAAATTTATGCATGCCAACAAAGGGAACACATGCCACATATTCAGCATTATTATTTACATTGTATATACGGGAAGAGATTTTCCGAATTTTGCAAGCTCCTACTATAGTAAAATTTATTAAACCATTATCTAATTAAAAATCTATATACCAACGGTGGGCAAACGTGGCTCTTTTTACTTTCTCCTTGCTCAGACCATTTTTGCTCTTTTTAAAACCAGATTTTGAAAATCTCGCCAAAGGGATCTTTTGAATTTTCTTTTATATCTATCTTTCGTACAATGGAATAATAATAAAATTAAGGTTTTTCATTTCTTATAATAATTTTATTTAAAACTAAAATTTTTGTTTTTCTTGTTCTTTTTTTGTGGCTCTTTGTAGCATTTAGAACTTAGATGTGGCTCTTTTCGGCTTCGGCCTTGCCCACCCCTGCTATATACATTTTCATACAAAGCAGGATTAAACAGTATTAAAAATATGCTGCAGAAACGCAACAGCAAACAACAGCTGAGCTAAGAACCAATGACATGCTATAACAGTATGTTTGAGAGGGAATGACATGGCATAGCAATGCATGAAATATTTGAAAATGACATTTTAATAGATACGCTGGGAAGAAGTTAAGAAAATGTTTAAATTTATATTTTGTTACCTATTTCACCGATTTGGAATCTGAAAACTATACCTTTCATGAGCATGAAAAGGTATTATAACTTTGGCCCGATATTTGTAAGTACCAGAATATGAAGAGATAGACTTATGAAAATGTGTACTTATGTATGTGACCAGAACATCGAGCTGAGCCGACTTAGGCTTATGGCAACCGAACTTCAATTGGGTGGCTACTGGCTGAAATGGTTTTACAGATGGCAACTGCAAGCTGGCAACTGAGTGTCTATTAGAGTCCACGCAAGTGTATTTGCCGCATTTCGTTCAATAAGTACTCCTTGCATTGTACTCTACTCCCAACACATTGTTACTATTTTTCCGCATACATACCCTACTTGGCGTTGAGAGAGTAAATACTTGACGTACTTGCTATTACTCCACCAAAGTACGTACTCTACTTTCTCTCATCGCGTACGCGAGATATTTGCTGCTGCCAAAGGGAGTAGCAAATCTACCCTCTGTATACTTGTAGTACGGTATGTACTTGCGTATAAAATTTCAATTCTGGTTGTTAGCCTACTACTTGATATCGTTTGCGGCGCTGGTCAGTGAAATTGAAAGAGTAAAAATAGAATATGGAATTTGACGATGTAAGGAAATGTTTACGGCCTTATTTATAAAAAATAACGTAGATTTAGACAGTTGTTTAATGTGACATTTTCATAAAACTTTTGTATTCAAGCAGCTTTTCAAATCTATGTATGTATGTACTTAAATTTGTATGAAAGTCATATTTCTCGTTTCTAATTTTCTATA
>NW_016164142.1:21039-23177 GCF_001687245.7 Rhagoletis zephyria | reverse complement strand
GGCCGCACTTATGGATTATAACCCTCACAAAGTAGAATTCTTTTCTGTGTTGCGAAGAAAAGGCGCTGAACACCCTTTTGCAGAGAACACCTTCTGCGTAGGCGGCCTTCGGCCGCACTTATGGATTATAACCCTCACAAAAGTAGAATTCTCTTTCTGTGTTGCGAAGAAAAGGCGCTGAACACCTTTTGCAAAGAACACCTTTCTGCGTAAGCGCTAAATTAAAGTTATTTTAGTAATAAAACAAATTTTTCATTTTTACTAAGAAATTTCTATTTCATAATCCTCAATTGCCTCCTCTTCAATATCTTTCATATGACATGGGTCATAGAGATTACCAGCCATTTTTAAAAAGCATTTTAATGGATCCGTGTCCAAATTTTTACAATTACGGCCAAACATGAATTTGGCCAAATAACCATAAAAAAATTGTTTTTTACGATGATACTGAGGCATCGAGCATTTAACGTGTCGCCACAACCCTTCAATGGTATTTGTGTGCTGCTCAGTATCCGGGTCTTTGAAATGGAGGGAATGGTTTACACGGAAATGAACATAACCCTCATCTCGTAAACAGTCATATGCCCATGAACAAAAGCAATAAAAACATGTTCATAGAATTATTTCAATTACACACAAAAAATATAATAAACATACTTTCCAAAAATCGGACACGATTATCGTACCAGGCAAGATCCAATCCTTTATTATAGTCAGCAAGGTATCTTTGTCCCTCTTCTCTACAGGCACGAGAAAACACCGATTCGTCTCCCTCTCCACTCCACCAAAGACCCACTGCCCTTCCACTCGATGACCACGATGATATTTACGTCGCCCAAATTTACTCTCGTCGATTTCAACAGTTTTTCCGGTGCCGCCAATTTTAGTTTTATTCACAATCATACCATCATAAACTACTTCCCTACAAAAACTGCTCCAATCTCCAGCCGTATGGCTCGATATTTCTAGCTCATCCATTATATAGTTAAGTGATGCGTTCTTAACCCACAAATGAGCAAACGCAATTATTTTAAAAATTGGTAACTTTGATTTGGCAAAAAAAGTGTTTTTCCTCAAAGAGATCTGGACATCGCATCTTTTAGACTTTTGTTTGCTCGTCTTTATCACTGCCCAACACCTATTCGTTAAAAAATAAATAAGTTTATATCGCAACAGCATAATCTTCAAAAAGAAAAACAGAAACTAACCTCCAAGCATAGCCGTCTATGCTTTTTGTGCACTCTCTTAATTTTAATACGCGTCCTTCGGAACACAAGTATATACCCTCGCGCGGTATCAATCCCCACTCCTGAAGAAGTAGAAGAGTTCGCATACTAAGCGGACCTTCGTCCTTGCAGTCAAACAATTGATACAACTTTAATAAATTTAACTTTTCCATTATTGTAGTTTCTTCCAACACACAATCTTTAAATTCACACTTTTAATACACCGTACGAACATAACGGTTATTTCAAGGTATTTATTAACGAAATACACATGATTACCGGACGTAAAATATAAAATAATTAATATTACCTAAAATGGTATTATACCTGTACCTATTTATACTTATGCTTAATTTGAACTTTGACCTTGAATAATTGTTGTAGTTGTTGTTTCCCAAAAAAAAAAATACATCGTTACACTCACCTCAATGATCTCTATCGATCCCCATATGCATTTTTTTAAATTCAGAATTGTACGTATTCTGCATTTATGCCAAAGTTATAATATTAAAATCAAGTGCAGTTATTAAAGAGAGTGATTTATTGTGAAATTGTTATTGCGAAGCAAACGCCGCATTGGCTTCATTAGACGCTAAAAAGCCGTTATACGAAGCCGTCTACATATGTACATACATACATATTTGGGTCGTTCTTAAAAAACATGACCAATTGGTGTCCCCAGACTTTACTATTTTATATTTTGTTTCTTCAAAAAGAAAATAGAAAAATATCTGCATTTTTATAAATTATTATCGATTCTACGTAACTATATTATAAAAAAAAAATAATTAATTATCTGAAAATAACTTAAAAAATATTTTCAATGTCAAAGGTTTAGCAAAAACCTGTGTCCCGAGCCAATTTATAAAAATTTAATAGTTATTTTCAGTTGAAATAAAATTGAAAAAAAAT
>NW_016164142.1:0-19793 GCF_001687245.7 Rhagoletis zephyria | reverse complement strand
GACTTTTGCTAAAATTTCAAAATCAAAAGTTATCAAAACAAATTCTATGGGACTGAGAAATATTATTTTCTACTTTTTAGTCCATTTATAAAAGCGTTGTATATTAAAAAGTTTTTTTTATATTATTTATTTCTTTTTGAGACTAGCGACGTGAGACAGGTTACTGAATACCAGGGTAATAGCCCTGACAGACATATGGTTTGTACACCACGGTATGCATACTATCATACTATGGATTTTAGTACTACATATTTCGATGTGACAGACATTTACCCTGGTATTCAGTAAGCAGTCTCACGTTTATTTAAAAAAGAACGCGAAAATGAAACGATGAAATATTTGTTTAAAAAGAATTTCATTATGAAACAAACCTAAGTACTTTAATATCATAAAAATTCAATGAATAAAAATGTTTAGTTTGTGAAAAAGAATTTAAAAAAATAAAAATCATTAAAAAAAAATCTCTTACCCGAGGACTCGAACTCGAATCTCTCGACTGGCACTCTAGCGCTCTGTTCACTCGGCCATTGCAACTGTCAGAAAAAGGTAGTTTTACTTGATGTTTGTGCTTTTCGTAAATTGCTCGAGTATCACTGCCACCTCAACAAATTATTTTTTTGGAAATTTTATTATTTTTTAAAGGAATTTTTTATGCATTAAAAAATAACACGCAAGGTAAATTACTTAATTCATCGTATTAGCATAGCTGTTAATAAGCGAGTATTAGTTTAAAATACCTTAAATTACCTTACCGCAAAAAAATTTGCCATTATATGCAGTGTTCCATGAGATATTATTATAGATATTAGGATGTTGCTTTAATTTGGATCCTTTTTAGAGGACATATGAACAACGGAATAGTTAAAAAGTAGCCTATTGTCAATGAAAGCACTATGGAAGCATAAACTTAGAGGGAGGTAAAAAAATTTACAAATTCTTAGAGCTCCTTGTTATAGTTTATAGACAGCTGGTGCAGCGTTTCGCTTAGATTGGGCACATCCGTGCCGAGGCTGAAAATTTTCCGCCGAAAAGTGGTTGGAACAAGCAAACAACACCTTGATGAAGTTACCATGTACGTGGCCATCCCGAAATATGCAGCTAATCGTACTAAATAATGATGAAAATAATTGCATAAACCAGAGACCGTACCGGTTATGCATTTTATACTAAAAGTCAAAAAATTAAAGTTATTTTTTGACATTTATCATTTTAAGCAAATAATACCGATTATTTCTGCGTTTTATTTTTTTAAGGCAAAGTTAAAATTTGGCTTTTCCTTTTATGAGCAGAAAATAATCGGTAATTGTTGACTTTTATTTTTTCATGCAAAAATAAAAGTCAAAGCTAAAAATCAAGTATTCCAGAGCTGTTTATATTCGAATGTGATAGTTTTGAAGCTCCTACATGGATTTTAATAACCCCTATACGCAAATACCAGGGTTAGTTCAAATCTATATACATATGTATACACCGATTATTCGATTTTCAAAACTGAGGTGCCAAATTAAAGGGCTTAGCCTCTAGATGTATGTACCACAAGGCATGACTTTTTTGAATAGGGTTGCCACCTGTTTTAAAATTATAAAATCTGCACCGTTCGTTATATTAAAACAGAAGATGTGCCAAATGAAAAAGCTAGGCCTGTAGATGTGCAAGAAGATCTAAATTTTTTGAATAGGGTTGCCACCTGTTTTAAAATTATAAAATCTGCACCGTTCGTTATATTAAAACAGAAGATGTGCCAAATGAAAAAGCTAGGCCTGTAGATGTGCAAGAAGATCTAAATTTTTTGAATAGGGTTGCCACCTGTTTTAAAATTATAAAATCTGCACCGTTCGTTATATTAAAACAGAAGATGTGCCAAATGAAAAAGCTAGGCCTGTAGATGTGCAAGAAGATCTAAATTTTTTGAATAGGGTTGCCACCTGCTTCTAAAATAGAAGAATTACACCGTTCGTTGTATTAAAACAGAAGAGGTAACAAATAGAAGGGTTGGGACTGTTGATGTGCAAGAAGGTTTCAGGTTTTTGAATAGGGTTTACCACCTGCTTCTAAAATCATAAGACTTACACCGTTCGCGCAATTAAAAAAAAGGTGCCACGTAAACGGGCTTGATCTAAAGATTCGCAAGAAAGAACGTCATATTTTTTGAAAAGTGTTGCCGCCTAATAAATTTTTATTTTTGGGAAGAGCATCAGCTTTACACCGTTCTGTCGCGTTTCCAAATGAGATGTCAGATGAAAAATATAGACTTACAGACCTGTTTTGGCATTTTAAAGGGTTGGCGCCTAATTAAAAATGCATTGTTTAAATATGATAGTCAGTAAAATGTCACAATATGGGCATCAAGCGAAAGGGGCTTGAGACTAAATTAATATGTTGGTGTTTTTAATAGAGTTACCACTTATTTAACAAATTTATAACTATGAATGGTAAGTAATGTATTAATCGCGTTCGATATTGTTATCAAACGAAAGCTGGTTAAGAGGGCTTTTGTGTAATTGTATGCGAATTTTTGATGGTTGTCAAATAGTTTCTAATTTATTGATTGAAATATTCTAGTTAATTAAAATGTTACAAAGTGGGCTTCTAACGAAAAGATTTTGAACTAAATTAATATGATCGTGTTTTTAATATGCATATGTAGCTGCGACCTACTTAAAAAATGGGGCAGGTATTGAAATAATATCTTTAAATATCTAATATTGGTATCAAACGCAAAGAAGTTAGGTGAGCTTCTGCGATATTTATTAAAAAAGTTTATAACTATTAACGGTAAGTATTTTATTAATGATATCCAATTATATATCAAACGAAAAGGAAAAGAAGTGATGTTTTACAAAGATATATTTGTTCGAGGGTTGCCACTTAGTTAAAAATTTAATGAAAGTAAACGATAATTGATCATTAAATACTTATTTTTATTACGATACATACAAGGTTTGGGAAAATAAAAAATATATATATGACACGTAAAGTTAAAAGGGACCTACGCTCAGAAAAAAAGATTTCGAGAAAAACGACTTTGAAGTTTACCAAGTTGATTTTGATGCTTCTGAACGTTTTAATGGATTGAAACTCATTACTCGGGGGTTTTCGGGGTCGCTGATTACGAATTCGATGTTAGTTTTCCAAAATTCAAAATGGCGGAACCAATATGGCGGATGACTTTTTTAAAAATTGATCGGAATCGCTTGAAACTCGTTACTCGGGGGTTTTTGGTGTCGCTGATTTCGAATCCCATGTTCGTTTTTAAAAATTCAAAATAGCGGATCCAATATGGCGGAAAAAAATTAAAATTTGTTCGGATTCATGTGAAGCTCAAAAATGTAGTTGACACCGAATTTTGAAAAACTAACATCGGTTTCGTAATCAGCGACCCCGAAAACCCCCGAGTAACGAGTTTCAAGCGAATTTAATTAATTTCAGAATAGTTTGTAAGATTTGAAAAGCGGCCCGTTTACTATAAGAGTCGATGAAAAAGTGAAAACCGATTTTTTCTGACCGTAGGTCCCTTTTAACATTACGTGTCACATGTACTATATATAGAAATAAGAATTCTTTCGAAGGTTGCCACTTAGTTAAACATTTACTGAACGTGAACGATAATTGATAATTAAACACTTATTTATATTAACATACAAAAAATTTTTTGGAAAAAATAAAAGGTAAACGTACACTTGCGATCAGCTAATTAAGTCATCAACATTTTTAACAATTTTGGTTATTTTTCTTTTGCTTATTTAATGTTTTTTTATTTTTCCATAAAAGTATAGCTAATTATATACCAAACATCACATAAATCATCATTTCAAACCATGTGCAAAAATTACAGCTAAGTTTCAGCTAAATTTTTTTGATTATACAGTTTAATAGCTCATAAAATTCTAGGGTAATAATGTGCAAGTTTTAAGTTGCTAAGCAATCGCGTTGATTTTTAATAATTTTTTTCTGACTGCATGACGCATTTTTTTCCATACAAAAAAAATTTCGAATATATGTATTTTGTATGGAAACAAATTTGTAATGTAGTCAGAAAAAAAATTATTAAAAATCAACGCAACTCTTTAGCTATTTAAAACTTAACCATTATTGCCCTGGAATTTAACAGTGCAGTTTAACAATGCATACTCAAAAAAAATCTGAATAAAAAGTTGAAAATTTAGCTGAAATTTTCAAATTTTTTGTAATTTTTGCACATGGTTTGAAATGTGGATTTATAAGGTCTTTGGTATATAATGAGCTAGACTTTTATGGAAAAGTAATAAACATTAAATAAGCAAAAGAAAAATAACTAGAATTGCTATAAATGTTGATGACTTAATTAGCTGATCGCAAGTGTACGTTTATCTTTTATTTTTTCCAAAAAAATTTTTGTATGTTAATATAAATAAGTGTTTAATTATCAATTATTGTTTACGTTCAGTAAACTTACTAAAAATTACTTCTATATATAGTATATATATTTTTTATTTTCCCAAACCTTGTATGTATCATAATATAAATAAGTATTTAATGATCAATTATAGTTTACTTTCAGTAAATTTTTAACTAAATGGCAACCCTCGAACAAATATATATTTGTAAAACATCACTTCTTTTCCTCTTCGTTTGATATATAATTGGATATCATTAATAAATTACTTACCGTTAATAGTTATAAACTTTTTTAATAAATATCGCAGAAGCTCACCTAACTTCTTTGCGTTTGATACCAATATTAGATATTTAAAGATATTATTTCAATACGTGCACCATTTTTTAAGTAGGAGGCAACTACATATGTATATTAAAAACACGATCATATTAATTTTGTTTAATATCTTTGCGTTTGAAGCCCACTTTGTAACATTTTAATTAACTAGAATATTTCAATCAATAAATTAGAAACTATATGACAACCATCAAAAATTCGCATACAATTACACAAAAGCCCTGTTAACCAACTTTCGTTTGATAGCAATATCGAATGTCATTAATACATTACTTACCATTCATAGTTATAAATTTGTTTAATAAGTGGTAACTCTATTAAAAACACCAACATATTAATTTAGTCTCAAACCCCTTTCGCTTGATGCCCATATTGTGACATTTTATTGACTATCATATTTAAACAATGCATTTTTAATTATGCGGCAACCCTTTAGAAAACCAAAACAGGTCTGTAAGTCTATATTTTTCATCTGACATCTCATTTGGAAACGCGACAGAACGGTGTAAATCTGATGCTCTTCCCAAAACTAAAAATTTATTAGGCGGCAACACTTTTCAAAAAATAAGACGCTCTTTCTTGCAAATCTTTAGATCAAGCCCGTTTACGTGGCACCTTTGTTTTAAATTGCGCGAACGGTCGTCGCCTGGGTAAAAGATTGTAGTAAGCGCAATGTTGACGATTTTTAGCTCTAGATGCAGTTATATAGTTTGAAATAAGGTCTTTCGGTTGATGTTATCAGTTTTTTCGATAATTTAGTAAAAATTTAGTTAGTGATGCAGTCGTATTAAACTAATCAATATCTTAAAAAATAGCGTTCCCCATTTTTGGATATCTCGTTTAAGGTCCGAGATATTGAGTAAGAAGTGTCGTTAATTTAGTAGAAATTTTGATCACATTTTGTCGTATTTCATACAAAGTGGCTGGACGAATGACGCTTACGACAAAATTTTACTAAAGAAAATCCCTCATATGCTCAAAACTAATTAACAATAAACATTAAAAATTAAATAATTTAAAAATTTTGTGAGCTAGTAACATTTTCAGAGACCTTGGGAAAAATCTATCTTCGCGTTTTTGAGAAATTGCATTCCAAACTTCAATCGCGATTTCCTACAACCTGCCGAAATTAACATACGACAACCTTTTACCCAGGCGACGCGGTGTAAGTCTTATGATTTTAGAAGCAGGTGGCAACCCTATTCAAAAAACTGAAACCTTCTTGCACATCTCCAGGCCCAGCCCTTCTATTTGTCACCTCTTCTGTTTTAATGCCACGAACGGTGTAAGTCTTCTATTTTAGAAGTAGGCGGCAACCCTATTCAAAAAATTGAGATCTTCTTGCACATCTACAGGCCTAGCTCTTTCATTGGGCACCTCTTCTGTTTTAATACAACGAACGGTGCAGATTTTATAATTAAAAAAAAGGTGGCAACCCTATTCAAAAAAGTCATGCCTTGTGATACATACATCTAAGGCTAAGCCCTTTAATTTGGCGCCTCAGTTTTAAAAATTGAATAATCGGTGCAGATCTGATGCCGTTAACAAAAACTCCCTTCATGCATTGTATTGTTACGATTATCCTTGAAACCTCGTCCGGATTCCCCAAATGTTTCGGTTCTGTAGCATGCAACGTTTAACGTAAAGTACAGTCTATGCCAAAAGGTAGGAAGCGGATGCACGTAGTAAATCCGGCTCTTGCTCGTCGGCCATCGGGATGGGATTCTTGCTCCTACTTTTCGGTTTTAGCTAACTGCCACAGAAAAATTACTTTATTTTACGTGCTGAAAAGAAAGGTATCTAAAAGGAAATCGGATACACACAATTGCTCAAAACGTTTTGACGGCGCTTGGGTTGCAGTATGAAGTACGTTGCATGGTGTTACTGCAAAGATCGCCCACCCTACCATAACTTCCAAAGTTTATCAAAAAAAATTTATAAAAACCTGGAAATCCCTATTACTTACCACGACTAACTGAATATCAGGCTCGGGAATCATAAAAGAACAAAATTAAATATTCATTTTAAATTTAACAATTTTTATTAATCTAAATAAAGGAAATTCAAAATCATACAGATCTAAGCCCTTCCACAATTTTTACTCTTCTTTTTTTTTTTAAAAACAAAGTTGAATTACGATAAGGATTTACAATCGAATAAAAAAAAATATATTAACAACAGCCTTATAAAATAATAGAAATGGGAATCCAATTAAGGACAAATTTATAACGTAAATCTCAGATTTGTATGCAAATTTTAAATGTGGTTGTTATAGAATTATTTATTTTACTTATTAATTTCTAGATTTATTTTACTAATAGTTAAGATAAATTCATTTAACCAAAATAAAACAAAGTTGAACTATCTAATTTACTACTTATTTCATTGTACTGTGTTTTTACTTTGCATCATTAAGGCCACGAAACATAAAAGCATGAATTTATATATATATATTTTTGTTTTTTCGAATATGGCAACATTGATCTTGATTAAGTGAGAAGAATGGAACGAACTGTTCGTCCTCTCATCGCAATTGCAAATAGTAATAGCATGGGCAAAAGACACAACAAAAGTAAAGATAGCTTACCGTTTGGCTCCAACGACGAAAGATCTTTCAGCGGAGTGCCTGGAACTAAATGTGGGACGTAAAGCAAAACACATTTATGTACATGCCTTAGTTATTACTTTTTTTTTTTCCGTTTGACTTTATGTATTAAAGTAAGATCAATTGCTCTTGCATTATAAACTTTTTGAACTGGCATTTCTCTTTGGCCACGCCGGTGAGGTGAAAATGTAACCGAACGTATGCAACTTTTAAGGCATTCGTAAACTCGCATGCGATTTTTTTCTTTACACCTTCACCCGTATGAATTCTCGCGCGTAGAATGATCAATAATCATGCAAAGTTTCACTGTACACTTAATAGATGCTCGTATAACTAAATTTACATAGCTAAATATTTAAGACCGCTTAAATTTAAGTAGAAAGTTATAGAGCTCCTTTCTTTCCACATCCTATTTTACATAATTTTTCTGACTTTTAGTTTAGTTTTAATCGTAATTCTTCACTTTTCACTGCAGTGGCTGTACTTGTATATTAGACACTAAAATTCATTTGTTAATATACCTATTTATGTATGTATATGTAACACTTCGTTTTCACATGTTTTCAATCTTAATTAAAATATAACAGGGTTTCGCATTTCTTTCTCTAATTAAAGATTGAATTAGTTTTAAGAAAATTCGCCGAATTTTTGCGAATCTATGAATGTGTACCACCTTAAAAATAATTTTTCCACTACGAGGGTAGCTCAAAGACTACTTTTCGCTTTTCAAACATCCGTACTACACACTGGTCCGCATGGCCACTGGAATATTCTGCATCCAAAAAGAAACTAGTTTAAAAAAATGTGCCCAGGAAAACTGCCAGATCCATCGCAAAACGTTCCCCAAAGGTGTACGCAAAATTTTGGATTTTTCATGGATCCAAGGTTGGGTCTTTACGTTATTTTAATTTTATGTTTAGTTTTTTTTATAATTAAATTATTATTTTTTTTTTTAAACCGCGAAATTTTCAAATTTTTTTTTTTTTTTTCACTTCAACATGGCTTTGTGTGTACAGCTGTATAGCTGTGTTTTTTTTTTTTAAGCCTTTAAAATTTTTCGGGAGATGTTGATTCGTTGAGATCTAAAAACCGAATAATATCGACTCCTTCGCCGCCAAGAACCGCTAAGCTCCCGTTTGCAAAAAATCATTTTCTTTTCTTTCTTTTTTTTTCGCCTAATCATCGCGAGTGGCGTGATCTTTTTTTGGAAAATAAAAGGCAATAGGATAAATGTCAGTGTGAACATTGATATTGTTTGCAGCAAATATCTAGTTGTTATTGCTTAGCAAGTGGCACCACCGGAAGTTCCAATTTACGATATGAATGAAAAAAAATGAAACTTATGTGAAGATAATTTTAATAAGATGATAATAATAATTTTGTAAGATAATTTAAAAGTATTTATATATATATTAGTTGTAGTACGGTAGCATGTAATATTTATAAATACTTATTAATTAGAACTTTAGTTCGAGTATATTTATAATGGTAGTTAAGGGAATCATAATATGTGTAAAATATGTGCAAATGAGATAGACTATTATGGTATTTTATATTTGTTTTTACGAAATTTAAATTGGATATTTAGAAATGATATTACTTTAATCCTCTGCTTCCGAAAGGGGTTTAGTAAACACACTTCAAGATTTTAACGGTGAAGCGGAAATGGTAATTATGCTACAAGCGCCACTACAGTTCGAATCGCTGGATTGTTAAATAAATGCTAACGAGGACCAAATTGTAGTACAATTAACTTTATTGTACAACAAACAATTTACAATACTCGATAATACAGTAAAAACACTTTACAATACTTGTTAAAGCATTAACAACGCCTTACTAAACTTGTTAACACAACTAAACTTATAGCTTGCTTATTCTCAACTCACTTCTCTGCTCACTTTGCTCACTTGGAAAATCGTGTTGAATTTTTTTGGCTGACGGTGTTTTTTGTATGGGAGAAAATGCCTAGCAACATTAGCAAAAAAAATTATTAAAAATCAACGCGATTTTCTTGCGTCTTGAAATTTGCACTTTAACCTACTAAAATTTAATGAGCTACCAAACTGCATACCCAAAACTTATCTTAAAATTCTCAATACAAAGTTTAAAATTTTCGGCTGCAAATGTTAAAGTTTTTTGATTTTTCATAATTTTTATAGGAAGTTTCAAATGTGGATTTATGTGGCGCTGGTTAGGTAAAGTGCGAAACTTTTATACAAAAAATATAAACAAAAGGTCATCTGTAAAGATGGTGCGGATTATGCTGCTGACATCCTCTGATGTCCCCTTAATCTTGTGCAAGTACATCACAATACAATCTTGTAAACAATAAAGTATAAGGTTTGTTTGTTACCATTGTCTGAACAAAGTATGGTGACTGCAATCTTTGTTCCACTTCTAGCACTGCTGTGGTAGTATGCAAGGAAATCATGCTAGCTACTTCGTCCATTTTGGAGTCTGCAACTTCCCCAATCATGCGACAAACGTCATACTGAATTTTTTTTAAGGCCACTTTGCACTCCCTTATGCCCTTAGCTAGCGCCATAGTTTGTGGGTCTTTTTCCATTTCTTCAAACGCAATAGCGATCCTCTCTTGATTGCCTACAAGTACGTCCATCCCCTGGCTTAGTCTGGATTGCTAATATGCGAGAAGAAAAAATTGCTGGTTTGAGAAAAAATTTAACAAAAGAAGAATAACCTACATTTTCCGCAACTTTCGCCAGTCGGGTATTTGTCTCCCTTTGGGCGTTGACGAGCTCCCTCATTGTCTACAGAATATCTTGAAAAAAACAGAAAAAGTTAATGAAATATATGTATGTATTATAAATAAAATTATGATTAAATATATAAATTTATAAATATAAATTTTCCTTACCGTTTTGTACCGAGGACTCGGGAATACGGTCATGTACGGCGTCATAGCTAATTCTTGGCAAAATATAAATATAAAAATTGAGATCTTCTTGCACATCTACAGGCCTAGCTCTTTCATTAGGCACCTCGTCTGTTTTAATACAACGAACGGTGCAGATTTTATAATTTAAAAAAAGGTGGCAACCCTATTCAAAAAAGTCATGCCTTGTGGTATATACATCTAGAGGCTAAGCCCTTTAATTTGACACCTCAGTTTTGAAAATCGAATAATCGGTGCAGATCTGATGCCCTTCCCTTCATGCATTNGCCGCAGTATTCGCCACACTGCCCTCCACCTAAGTCTGATCGTCCCGATCAGACACACTTGCGGTTCCAAACGCTGCAAGCCTTTCCAACTGGACCACCTTCATCTTGTTTCTTGGTCTCCCAACGGTCTGGATTCGATACACTACGTCATTCAGCCGTTTGACTACCTTATACGGACCTTCCCAGTTGCATTGTAGTTTTGGGGACAAACCCTTCTTCCGTTGTGGATCGTACAGCAACACTAAGGGCCGGTTACTCAATGTCTGGTTAACACTAATCTCTGGTTAAACATCTTTTTCGACGTTACCGACTCCCTGTTATATGAATGGAGTCGAATACGTCGATAACAATGTTTAACCGGAATTTAGTGTTAACCAGACATTGAGTAACCGGCGCTAAGTCTCCCTCTTGGAAACCATCGGAGTTTATTGCCTTATCATACCTGGCCTTCATCTTGTCACTCATAATTTGAGTTCGCT
The DNA here is from genome assembly GCF_001687245.7 of Rhagoletis zephyria. Classification (NCBI taxonomy): domain Eukaryota; kingdom Metazoa; phylum Arthropoda; class Insecta; order Diptera; family Tephritidae; genus Rhagoletis; species Rhagoletis zephyria. The sequence goes on along the minus strand of NW_016164142.1, from coordinate 8,812 downwards.
GTCTCACAAGAGCATGTATTTCTCTCAACTCCTCTTCCAGGATGTTGGACCTCTCTTTCCCAATTCTCCTTGCATCGCCCGTTACTCCAAACTTCAGGTCACTAGGCAAACGGAGCTCACTGCCGAAGATTACCCTTGCAGGAGTTTACCCGTTGTTCCATGCACTGCTGACCGGTATTCAATCCGGAACAAGGGTATGCGGACATCCCAATCTTTCTGATTCTTGTCCACGACCTTCCGCAAATGCTCTTCCGGGGCTCGGTTGAACCGCTCCACCATGCCATCTGATTGGGGATGAAGAGCCGTTGTTCGAGTTTTCCGGATACCCAGTATCTGGCACTTCTCTTGGAATACCGCCGATTCAAAATTTCTTTCCTGGTCAGAGTGCAGTTCTATAACCCAATTGTAGGTGAATACCTCCGCTACTGGTTTAGCTTTCTGGTTTGGAATCGGGTATACCTCCGGCCATTTGCTAAAGTAGTCCATAACCACAAGGACGTATTTGTTTCCCTGTGCGCTCATAGGAAATGGACCGGCTACATCCATGGCAATCCGCTCGAAAGGTGCACCTGAGTTATACTGCTTCATCTGGCCATGACTTCTGGATTTCGGCCCTTTAGCTGCAATACACTCCGCGCAGTTAGCAATCCACTCTGCGACCGATTGCCGATAACCCAATATAACCTCTGTTTAACCTTCTCCAGGGTCTTCGTGATTCCCATTGTGGAATTCCTTGAGTACGTCCGGAATTCCTACCCTTGGAACTACTATCAGTTTGCGGGAGCACTGGCCATCTACGCTTTCCCATACCCTATGCAATCAGCCAGATATTAATTTTAAGCTGTTCCATTGTGCCCAGTACGCCTTTGCGATGGGGCTTTCCGCTGCCATTTGCTCCTTAGTTGGCCTTCTGTCCACCTCCAGTCCATGCATCAAAAGCTCCAGATCTGGATCTTCCTGCTGACACTTTCGTAGCTTTTCTTCCTTCCACTCTTCCGCTGGTGTTATTGTCGTTAGAAGGACGTCTATAATGTCCTCTTTGCCCTCAGCTTTTGAGCAGTGTTTACATTCCAGGCTACATGGTCGGCGGGACATGGCACCAGCATTACCGTGAACACTTCCCTTGCGGTGCTCAATAGCGAAGTCATAACTTTGCAGTCTCTCAATCCACCGAGCTAGCTGTCCTTCTAGATTCTTAAACTGTAGTAGCCACTTCAGCGCTGCATGGTCCGTTCGAACTCGGAAACGTTGCCCATAGAGGTACTTGTGGAAATGTTTGACGCACTCCACCAACGCTAGTAGTTCTCTCCGAGTTACGCAGTAGTTCCTCTCTGGTTTTCCAATCGACCGTCTATAGTAGGCAACTACCTTCTCCTGCCCATCAATTACCTGCCACCGCACGCCACCTATGGCGTAACCACTAGCATCTGTATCCAAAATAAACGTTGCACCTGGAATGGGATACGCTAGCATAGGTGCAGTACATAGCCGTTCCTTCAGAGTTTGGAAAGCCTCCTCGTGCTCCTGGTTCCACTCGAAGGACCTTTTTTTCCTCGTGAGCTCGTGGAGGCTATTAGCAACGCTGGCGAAATTCGGAACAAATCGGCGGTAGTACGTGCATAGCCCAAGAAAACTTCGTAGTTCGTGCCGGTTCCTAGGTCTTGGCCAATCCTTTACTGCTTCTATCTTTTCCTTCGCAGTACAGAAGCCCTCCGTTGTCACTTTGTGCCTTAAGTAGTTCACCTCCTTTTTGAACAGTAAGCACTTTTTAGGACTTAGCCTCAGATTAGCGCCAGCTATCCTCTGGAAAACTTCTTCCAAATTAAAAAAAAAAGGTGGAAACCCTATTCAAAAAAGTCATGCCTTGTGGTACATATATCTAGAGGCTAAGCCCTTTAATTTGGCACCGCAGTTTTGAAAATCGAATAATCGGCGCAGATCTGATGCCCTTAACAAAAATTCCCTTCATGCATTGTTATGTTACGATTATCCTTGAAACCTCGTCCGGATTTCCCAAATCTTTCGGTTCGAATCGCTGGATTGTTAAATAAATGTTAACGATGACCAAATTGTAGTACAGTTAACTTTATTGTACAACAAACAATTTACAATACTCGCTAATACAATAAAAACAATTTACAATCTTGTTAAAGCAATAACAACGCTTTACTAAACTTGTTAACACAATTAAACTTATAGCTTGCTTATTCGCAACTCACTTCTCTGCTCACTTTACTTGTAGCTTGCTGACTTGTAACTAACTCACTTCGCTGTGGCGGCGCCCTTATATACCTGCGCTCGCACTTATGGCAACTCTAGAACGTTCTGAAGTTTATCGCTCATTCTCTTCCTCTCGCTGTTCGCAGTGTTTCATCCAACTTGACGTTTCTCTTGGTGGAACATTCTACGTCATTCCTCGAACATTCTGCCTATTTCTCGATGTTCGCTTCGCGTTGCCGCAGTATTCGCCACACTGCCCTCCCCTTGCTGTTCCAAACGCTGCAAGCCTTTCCAACTGGACCACCTTCATCTTGTTTCTTGGTCTCCCAACGGTCTGGATTCGATACACAACGTCATTCAGCCGTTTGACGACCTTATACGGACCTTCCCAGTTGCATTGTAGTTTTGGGGGCAAACCCTTCTTCCGTTGTGGATTGTACAGCAACACTAAGGGCCGGTTACTCAATGTCTGGTTAACACTAATCTCTGGTTAAACATCTTTTTCGACGTTACCGACTCCCTGTTATATGAATGGAGTCGAATACGTCGATAACAATGTTTAACCGGAATTTAGTGTTAACCAGACATTGAGTAACCGGCGCTAAGTCTCCCTCTTGGAAACCATCGGAGTTTATTGCCTTATCATACCTGGCCTTCATCTTGTCACTCATAATTTGAGTTCGCTGTCTCACAAGAGCATGTATTTCTCTCAACTCCTCTTCCAGTATGTTGGACCTCTCTTTCCCAATTCTCCTTGCATCGCCCGTTACTCCAAACTTCAGGTCACTAGGCAAACGGAGCTCACTGCCGCAGATTACCCTTGCAGGAGTTTTACCCGTTGTTCCATGCACTGCTGACCGATATCCCATCAGGAACAAGGGTATGCGGACATCACAATCTTTCTGATTCTTGTCCACGACCTTCCGCAAATGCTCTTCCAGGGTTCGGTTGAACCGTTACACCATGCCATCTGATTGGGGATAAAGAGCCGTTGTTCGAGTTTTCCGGATACCCAGTATCTGGCACATCTCTTGGAATACCGCCGATTCAAAATTTCTTCCCTGGTCAGAGTGCAGCTCTATAGGTACACCGTATCTCGCAACCTAATTGTAGGTGAATACCTCCGCTACTGTTTTAGCTTCCTGGTTTGGAATCGGGTATACCTCCGGCCATTTGCTAAAGTAGTCCATAACCACAAAGACATATTTGTTTCCCTGTGAGANGACCGGCTTCATCCATGGCAATCCGCTCGAATGGTGCACCTGAGTTATACTGCTTCACCTTGCCATGACTTCTGGATTTTGGCCCTTTAGCTGCAATACACTCTGCGCAGTTAGCAATCTCCACTCTGCGACCGATTGCCGACAACCAACTCAATAGAACCTCTGCTTAACCTTCTCCAGGGTCTTCGTGATTCCCAGGTGCCCTCCACTAGGACCATTGTGGAATTCCTTGAGAACATCCGCAATTCTTACCCTTGGAACTACTATCAGGTTGCGGGAGCACTGGCCATCTTCGCCTTCTTACACCCTATGCAAACACCCAGATATTAATTTTAAACTGTTCCATTGTGCCCAGTACGCCTTTGCGATAGGGCTTTCCGCTGCCATTTGCTCCTTAGTTGGCCTTCTGTCCACATTCTGTTTACATTCCAGGCTACATGGTCGGCGGGACATGGCATCAGCATTACCGTGGACACTTCCCTTGCGGTGCTCAATAGCGAAGTCATAACTTTGCAGTCTCTCAATCCACCGTGCTAGCTGTCCTTCTGGATTCTTAAACTGTAGTAGCCACTTCAGCACTGCATGGTCCGTTCGAACTCGGAAACGTTGCCCATAGAGGTACTTGTGGAAATGTTTGACGCACTCCACTAACGCTAGTAGTTCTCTCCGAGTTACGCAGTAGTTCCTCTCTGGTTTTCCAATCGACCGGCTATAGTAGGCAACTACCTTCTCCTGCCCATCAATTACCTGCGACAGTACGCCTGCTATGGCATCCGTATCCAAAATAAACGTTGCACCTGGAACGGGATACGCTAGCATAGGTGCAGTACATAGCCGTTCCTTCAGAGTTTGGAAAGCCTCCTCCTACTCCTTGTTCCACTCGAAGGCTCTATTTTTCCTCATGAGCTCGTGGAGGCTATTAGCAACGCTGGCGAAATTCGGAACAAATCGGCGGTAGTACGTGCATAGCCCAAGAAAACTTCGTAGTTCGTGCAGGTTCCTAGGACTTGGCCAATCCTTTACTGCTTCTATCTTTTAATTCGCAGTACAGACGCCCTCCGTTGTCACCTTGTGCCCTAAGTAGTTCCCCTCCTTTTTGAACAGTGAGCACTTTTTAGGACTTAGCCTCAGACCTGCGCCAGCTATCCTCTGGAAAACTTCTTCCAAATTATTCAGGTGTTCCTCAAAGCTTTTACCCAATACGATAATGTCGTCTAGATACACCAAACATGTTTTCCTATGCAGTCCTTTGAGCACATGGTCCAAAAGTCGTTCAAAAGTGGCAGGAGCGTTGCATAATCCAAAGGGCATCACCGTGAATTACCACAGACCGTCTCCAACGCTGAAAGCTGGCTTCTCCTTGTCCTCGTCACTTACCTCCACTTGCCAATAACCGCTCTTAAGGTCAAGTGTTGAGAACCACTTTGTTCCAGTCAACGAGTCCAGAGTGTCATCGATCCTGGGAAGAGCTGTCCTTTTTCGTCACATCGTTTAGTTTCCGGTAGCCTACGCAGAACCGGATTTGACCATCCTTCTTCTTCACAAGTACTACTGGCGAACTCCATAGACTCGCTGATGGCTCAATCACACCACTCTCGCTCATTTCTTTACTCATTTGGCTAACAGTTTCACGTTTGGCAAGTGGAACACTCCGAGGAGCTTGACAGATTGGCCTTGCATCGCCAGTATCAATGCGATGTTTCACAACGTTAGTCCTGCCTGGTTTGTCGTCATCCTTGTCGAATATTTTGGAGTATCTGCGGAGAAGTTCCTTAGCCTGGTGCTGGTATTTTTCTTCCAACCCTTCCGTCCATGCATTAATGTCTTCCCCAATGTCATTCTCGCCAATGGGATCGCNTGTTTCACAACGTTAGTCCTGCCTGGTTTGTCGTCATCCTTGTCGAATATTTTGGAGTATCTGCGGAGAAGTTCCTTAGCCTGGTGCTGGTATTTTTCTTCCAACCCTTCCGTCCATGCATTAATGTCTTCCCCAATGTCATTCTCGCCAATGGGATCGCTTTCAGTTAATTTTTCGCAGTTGAAGATTGCCTCTACCTCTCGACATTGCCCCAGTACAGTTCCCCTTCGGAGTTTGACTGGTGATTTGAACTCATTGAGCACACGAACTGGGAGGCGTCCATCTTTTTGCGTCTTAGCCAGGGTTTTACCAATAAGTACGTTCAGTGTAGAATTTTGTGTTGCTTCAACAACCCGCAATTTGTTTGTCTCACAATCTCCATCAATCTTCGCCCACACAACTGCTTCTGACTTCGGTGGAATCTGCTCACATTCCTCTAGGACCACTCGCTTGCTGCTGTACGGACCATCATACCCCAAGCTAAGTGGCACTGCCAGGTTGTTGTACTTCATGATCCTGTTCTTCATGTCGATCTCCATACTTTGATCAAGTAAGAAGTCTTTTCCAATGATGACTTCATCCACAATCGCAGCGACTATGAACTTGTGTAACACCGTCACATTCCCTATTGCGACTTTGCATGTTACCTCTCCTACAACTTGGGTGTCCTCACCAGTTGCTGTCCTCAACCTTGCTCCAGGTAATGGCCTTAGCTCTTTAGTGACCAAACCAGATCGAATGATGGAATGTGATGCGCCCGTATCCACAGTTAGTACTCCTTCATGTCCGTCCACATATCCACCAACAGTAACGTTGCTCGTTTTTCTGCCTATTTACGAGACAGAGACTATGGGGCATGCAATTGCGGGAGCCAGTGCGCGCCCCTTACTGCTGGCTCGTTTTAGTTTAACGACTGATCGGAGTTGGGCTCATCATCCTCAGTCCGNACTCCTTCATGTCCGTCCACATATCCACCAACAGTAACGTTGCTCGTTTTTCTGCCTATTTACGAGACAGAGACTATGGGGCATGCAATTGCGGGAGCCAGTGCGCGCCCCTTACTGCTGGCTCGTTTTAGTTTAACGACTGATCGGAGTTGGGCTCATCATCCTCAGTCCGGCGTTTACGTACTGCTGAACTGTTAGACCTGTTGGAACCCGTCTTACATTCGCGTGCGAAATGGCCTGGTTTTCCGGAACTAAAGCACTTCCTAGCACCATCCTTTCTCTCGGTTGCACCAGGAGTATTCTTCCCTGCTATCGACTTGAGTGTTTTCAGGATCTCGTTCATCACGTCAGGTGCCTCCACTTCTACTCGATGGGCTTTGTAGGCTGGTCGACTTAGGAGCGCCGCCGTTTCACATGTCTGAGCATACGAGACCGTTTCAGCAAATGTTGGCTTTGGATTCGCATACGTCTCTCGCTTGGTATACATGTCCCGCATTCCGTTGATGAACCTCTGGATTTTTACTCTTTCGAGGTGCTCATCAGATGCATCGCCAATTGCCAAATGAGCCAACCTTTCAATCTCGAAGGCGAATTCCTGTAGAGTCTCGTTGGATTTCTGGCAGCGATTCTCTAGCTCCATCTGGTAAATCTGTCTCCTGTGCTCGCTACCATAACATCTTTCCACTGCACCGGTTAACGCATCGTAACTGTTCCTTTCACAACCAGGAATAGTCTGCAAGATTTCCGCTGCAGGTCCTTTTAATGCAACGAACAGTGCGGCGGATTTATCCTCCATGCTCCAGGGATTTGCTGCAGCCGTTTTTTCCAACTGACGCTTAAAGACCTGGAAAGGAATAGTGCCATCAAAGGATGGAGTCTTTACTTTGGGAGCGTTCGTCGAATTAGCTGGATGATTCAACTGCAAACTCCGGAGACGATCTTCAGGCTCATCCACCTTAGCTTCGACTTTGTCCTGTTTTTCCTTAATAAGCGCATCGATTTTATCTTGTCGTTCCTCGATTTTATCCTGTCTCTCTCTGAGTTCCGCGTTATCTTTGAATTAATTCTCCTGTAGCTGAGTAATCTTTTCATCTAGCTGCGATGACATGTACGTTTTCTGTGCTTCCAGCTGCGACGAGACATCTGAAGACAACTGCGACCTCTGCGCTTGTAGCTGTGATGAAATTACAGCCAATAACGTGTCCAAGTCCATAGCTGTTGATGACGAAGGAGCCTTTTGCTGTTCTTCAACCTACCCGGATATCTGCTGCACATCCATCGACGAACAAGAGGTCTCATCCTTCTATTCATCCTTTGCGGATGGATCGTCGAGTTTACCCTGGAAGTCGTATTTGTCCACGTCGATGCCTTCTGCTTCCATAGCCTCTCGCAGCCGTGATAGTAACTCCACTTTCCTTCCGGAGGTTGCAAAATTTCGCTTCTCCAACTCCTGTTTGAGTTCCTCGATCTTTAGGTCTTGAATTTTTGCCATTTTCAAAAGTTTATCCTTCGGAATTTATTTAACAATCCCACTTCTGACACCAATTGTTACGATTATCCTTGAAACCTTGTCCGGATTTCCCAAATGGTTCGGTTCGAATCGCTGGATTGTTAAATATATGCTAACGATGACCAAATTGTAGTGCAATTAACTTTATTGTACAACAAACAATTTACAATAATCGTTAATACAGTAAAAACACTTTAAAATACTTGTTAAAGCAATAACAACGCTTTACTAAACTTGTTAACACAATTAAACTTATAGCTTGCTTATTCGCAGCTTATTTCTCTGCTCACTTTACTTGTAGCTTGCTGACTTGTATCTAACTCACTTCGCTGTGGCGGCGCCCTTATATACCTGCGCTCGCACTTATGGCAACTCTAGAACGTTCTGAAGTTTATCACTCTCTCTCGCTGTTCGCAGTATTTCATCCAACTTGACGTTTCTCTTGGTGGAACATTCTACGTCATTCCTCGAACATTCTGCCTATTTCCCGTTGTTCGCTTCGCGTTGCCGCAGTATTCGCGACAGTATGTATACATATGTATATAGATTTGAACTAACCCTGGTATTTGGGTATAGCGGTTATTAAAATCCATGTAGGAGCTTCAAAGCTATCACATTCGAATATACACAGCTCTGGAATACTTGATTTTTAACTTTGACTTTTATTTTTGCCTGAAAAAATAAAAGTCAACAATTACCGATTATTTTCTGCTAAAAAAAATAAAAGGCAAATTTTAACTTTTATGTTTGCCTTAAAAAAATAAAAAGCAGAAATAATCGGTACTATTTGCTCAAAATGATAAAAGTCATATTTTTAAAAGTCATGGAGAAATCAGAACCTACAACCCTACAAGAACAGTGATAGCCATTTGATTGATCATGTGATACTCACTGGTGATGGAGATCTCAATCAAGTACTTCTATCAACTTTTTAAGAGCAATATGAAAAACGTGATGTAAACATGTGTGTACATGTGATCTTCCGTCTTTCTCCAACTTATGGAACTTCGTATAAATGAAAATATAGCTGTACTGCTTACTCCTGCTGATTTTT